>NC_053493.1:160244214-160544214 GCF_905171775.1 Rana temporaria
TGATTGTTTTAAAATGCTGATGTCTCCTCGTAAATTGTAGGGTATCTTATGCCGCCACACCTCCGAGTTGAGGCAGATATGGCTGAGGTGGCTATAATGTAAAGGTCTTCAGGGCTGGGTCCTGGACAAGCAATAGGTGTCTCGCTTATTTGATTTGGTCTCAGACAGAGGGGATGTTTATCTGCAGGAGGCGTGTATACTCTGTAAACTCCTAAGAGCATATGCAGTTTAGGATTTTGATACCCCTCTTTGTGCATAAAGCCCTGAAGCATTTTTTGTTTGCATTTTGAAAATGACCTTTTTAATGTCTATGCTGCTAGTCCCTGGCTTTTTACATTCCTTTAAATGCGTCCTATGTATAACGGAATTGCTTCTGGGATTTTTCTTCTGTAATTTTAGTCTCATAGGATATGTGGCTTTTGTTTTATAGAAACGCAGTTCGCGGATGAATGTTTTAGGAAGCCAAAGCCCACTTCATCCTTCTACACTTAGCACAGGTAAGTAACTGAACTTTGTATTTTATATTTAAAAAATGTACATTTGTCATGCTTTATTGGAACAACATTTTTGTTTTTTGAAGTTATTCATAGGACACAGCCTTGGTTCCATGGTAGAATATCTCGAGAAGAGTCACAAACAATCATTAAACAACAGGGGCTTGTGGATGGGTAAGAACTTAAAAAAAACTATTTAGGATAGTACTGTTGTCAAAAATATTCTTCCTTCAGTCACTTTACCAAATACCATCTTGGGCAATTGCCGCTTGCACAGTTGTAGCAACTGGAATATTTTCCCTCACCACCACACAGATGATTGTGAACTCAATACAGTGGGTGATAGTCCTTGGTGAGAACAGGCAGCAATAAAAACCTGATTAGTATAACCAGTAACCACTAAAAATGGAAAAAAGGGAAACCGGTAGTGAAACCTTGCAGCTTGTCTGTTCCCTACTGCACATGCACGAAGCACGCTGTGCTTTGTGAATGGCCCGACGGCGGGGAAGGAGGAGGTGGGTCATGGCGAGATCACCTGAAAGTGGGTACATGTCAAAACAAGGTATTTGCTCTCCCCTAACCCCCCAAAAAGGTGGCGAATGTGGGAGGGGGGAGAAAAGGCAGATAAATAGAGATTCACCCTTTTGGGTGGAGCTCTGCTTTACGCTTGTCATACATAATTACTTTTTGTTGGATGCCTGCTGAACCAGCCAAAATTTGAGCTGTGGGTGTCTCTACCTGGCTCACCAAGTCTTTCAAAATTGAGGGAGCAAGATAGAAAAATGTCAGCCAAACAGACTGCAGCCAATCAGATGCAGTCACTGGGGAATTCAGGCAGCCGTGGATGCTGCATGCGTCTGTATACAGTAGCTGGCAGAGCTGCCCATGGCTTGATGTTTGGCTAGGTCAGCATGCTTGACTTAAACCGCTGTCACCAGAACAGAAGTCTGTTAGATTTAACCTTTTGCTCTGGTAACTGTAACATTGTTGGGTTTGCCATCGCTTTTTCAGTGACTGTGGTCACCAGGAGGGCTACAGCTTCTCAGTGGGGAACACACCACATTAAAAATCTGACATGGGTTTTAATATTTCTCCGCTCTTTACAGATCTGCAAAAGCTCCTTGTTTGCATGCGCTTTAACCATTAGGTTGTAATTTTATTTATTGCTAAACAATTATTGGACCTAATTCTTTTCAGCCTCTTTCTCATACGAGATAGTCAGAGTAATCCAAAGGCGTTTGCGCTTACACTGTGTCATCACCAGAAAATAAAGCATTTCCAGATTTTACCTGTAAGTATTGCTTGTCCATGACATCCTCATACTCCTATCCCGACCCCCCCGTATCTTTTAATACATAGTATAGTGTGTCAACTAGTTTCAATCTTTTTTTTTTTTTATTTTATTTTTTATTTTATTTTTTCATGCTTTGCAATAAAAAAAATCTTGCATTTCAGAACCTGAGGGCAGACTGTGCCCAACTCTTTCATATGATTGACAGCAAACATTTGCACATTATAATGTTCGTGATGCTACACTGTAGCTGTCACAAGACTTTAATAAAACTATTCATATCTGTTTCTTGATTTGTTTGCATTTCCAATGCATGTCATCTTCCAGTATGTGTTTGTTTTTTTATTCCTGTCCAGAACTAGCATTTTTGGCAGGGACAATTTTGTCTAACCTACAGATGAATTTATGATCCGTGTTTAAATTGTGTGTTGTCATTTTAAATTTGAATGTTCATCCAGGACCATATATCAATCTGTGCTACAATGCTAGAACTGAATTTAGGGGATATAAAAGACACTTGTCTAGCTCTCCATTCATTTATAACATACTTAAATTATGGCTCTGCATTCTTTAAGGCTGGGTTCACACTTAAAACGGATGCAGCTGACAACAGGGGTCCGGTGTGTCCCTGTTCTCCATTTCAAGGACGAACTGAGCCTGAATTTTTGCCTGAATTCGGACCTGAAACCGAGCCAAAGATGCACAGGACCCCTGTGCAATCTGCTCAGCAGCCGCCCCGGACATGTGTGAACCGGCTCCATTGAGAGACTATTACAATCTCCTTTCATAAGTGTGAACACAGACTGAATGTTTTTCAAATGTAAGCGGTGAAAGTATTGGAATTTGACTTTGTGGTATTCTGTCTCTTTCAGCCAATGGACACCCTGGTTCAGACTGGGGGGAAGGGGTGGTGGGCAGGGCAGAAGCAACACAAAGCCAATCAATTGAGCTGCAGGGTAATAAGTATGCTAATGGGAGGAGAGAGAAGTGCAACAAAGATTAGCTCATCGCTGTGTTTTAACTGTCTAGTCACAGGCTAGAGGAGAGGGACAAGACCTGCAAGTCTTTCACTGGTGTATTTAGTAAATTGACATTTCACTTTTAAGCTGAACTCCAGGCAATTTATGTGTAGACTACATGAAAGATATATTGTAGATTTATATGGTGCAAATTATAAAATGACATTTTTAACCCCTGTAGGATGCTATAAAAACCAAGTATGATGTACAAAATGTGTTAAAATATGTAATGTATTCATATAGCAATTGATGTGGTCTCACTGTTTCAAGTTTTTGTATGCAAATGTTAACTTTTTCTGTAAATCTTTGGTCTGACCCTTCCCAACACATTAATGTCTAATGAGACCATTGTGTAAGTACCAATAGTAGGGCAGGGAAGACAGGACAGGTATGATGTGCAAAAAAATCGCAGCTACCTACCTAGCCCTCTCTAAATTTACTGGAGTTTTGAAGTTTTCACCAAATGTGACCGTTTTTTTTAAAATGTGCATGTTGATCATATGCTTATAAAAAATAATAATAATCCACGCATAGGAAAATTAAATATGGTTGCAGCCCCCTTAAAAAAAAAAACTCCCAAGGAGAATAAACTCCAGTAACTAAGTGTGTATAAACAGACTAGGTACCAAACACCAAGACTCACACCTGTGAGAAGTGTATATTGGTATATAAATGGCAGCTGGCCTTCCAATTGTGAGGGTCAGCTGTAACAAGTGTGTGAACACTGTTAGGTGTCAAAAACGCCTAATATATGCAAATCTAGGTGCAATTTTGGCCAGTAATATAAAGTATAAGGACACTACGAAGTGTCTGAAGTGGCCCATATAAAGAATGCAAAATGGAATGTGCAAAAATAAATTGAGGTGCTGTGAACAATAAACCACCTATTAAAATGGGTCAATGTTAAAAAAAAAAACCTTAGCATAGGTACCATAATTGAGAAAAGCAGATTTTACCACAAATTTATAAAAATTAAACAGGCACCCCAAAGTCCATCCACAAAGCACAGAGAAAGTGCAGTCGTGGTAAGATAAACCTGATCTTGGCCTCCTGCTAATTAGTTCATATACCATAAAGGGCAAATTGATTGATACAATGTCCAGGATTAGGTACAAAAAGTCCACCAGAACCAGGTCACATGCATTTCACGATACCAAAGTTGTTAATACTTGTGCAGGAGATATTCAGTAACACCTCTAAATGTTCCGTAGTGCCAACAGACAGTTGCCTAGGGTGATCCCCCTCATGTGTCCCCACTCACCAGATTGCGGCACCCCAACAGGGGCAGACAGCGTGTCAGATAGGGTCCACAGCAGGAATGCTGGTATTCCTGGATGCTTCTCTCCCCACCTGCTCCAAATTCTTTTCCGCTTCTCTGCAGCTGGGACTGGATGTTAGAAGATCCTGAACAAAAATTAAATCACAAGGGCTCCCATGGTGTAGTAAATTGTTGAAGTTGCCTTTTTATTAAAAACAAAACAAACATGCTGCAACAAAAGTGAGTGGGATAATTGTCGCAGTAATCCACACTGGTAAGTATCCGAGCAGCAGTGATAGCACTGTTGGCTCGGTAGTTCCGGTTTCGACGTGAGTACGAGGAGCCTACGTACTCATGTCGAAACCGGAACTACCGAGCTTACAGTGGAACGCACGCTACTACCACTGCTGCTCGGATACTTACCAGTGTGGCATACTGCTGCATTTATCCCACTCATTTTAAACTGCCAGCCGCTTTTGTTACGGCATTTTTGTTTTGGTTTGTTTTTAATAAAGACCACTTCAACATTTTTTTTACTACACCATGGGAGTCCTTGTGATTTTTATTTTTAAGGATCTTCTAATATCCAGTCCCAGCTGCAGAGAAGCTGAAAAGATCATTTGGAGCAGGTGGGGAGAGAAGCATCCAGGAATACCAGCAGTCCTGCTGTGGACCCTATCTGACACGTTGTCTGTCCCTGTAGGGGTGCCGCAATCTGGTGAGTGGAGACACATGAGGGGGATCACCCTAGGCAACTGTCTCTCTGTTGGCACTACGGAACACTTGGAGGTGTTACTGAATATCTCCTGCACAAGTATTAACAACTTTGGTATCGTGGAATGCATGTGACCTGGTTCTGGTAGACTTGTTGTACCTCATCCTTGACATTGATGCAATCAATTTGCCCTTTATGGTATATGAACTAATTTAGCAGGAGGCCAAGATCAGGTTTATCTTACCATGGCTGCACTTTCTCTGTGCTTTGTGGATGGACTTGGGGTGCCTGTTTAATTTTTATAATTTGTGGTAAAATCTGCTTTTCTCACTTATGGTACCTATGCTAAGGTTTTTTCCCTATCCGTCTTTCAGGACAGCCACAATAGAGATAGGCTCCTCCCCTTCCTGTTGGAAACACTGCACAGCCTTCAAATTCTCTCCTCCCCTTGCCAGACCTCAGTTCTTAGTGTTTCCTCCGGTGGGGAGACACTGCAGAGGAACCAGAGATGGGCAGTCAGGGGACTGTGGCTACATAATTTTTTTCCTATCAAAGGGAGCAGAGGCCTTCCTGGAAAATCAGGCGAGGACTTACCGCCGAAACGCCACCCCAATCCGTGTCGAGCGCGACAGCCGGCTTGCGGGGGGTCCCTATCGTGTCCACAGGACCGAGGCGTGGGGGGGCAGATCCGAGCGCCCTCCTTTCTCAGGCCGCATTCGTCTCTCTCAAGATCGCGGGCCGAATGGCGGGTGACGTCATTTCCGGCAGCGCTCCAGAAACGCTCCCCTTTGACCCGCGACTTCCGGTTCCGGGTCGCGGCGCTGATAGGGACCCACGCGTCTGCTGGAGGAGTCTGATACTCGCCGGGGCGAGTAGACAAGCGCAACCACCGCAGAATGTCGGCGACTTCTCCGGAGCATGGCCCGACCAAGGACGCTTCCTCCAGCCAGCCTCAGGTAAGGGTTTTCCTGGGGAGGGAATCCCAGACCTTAGGCCTTGTCTTTTTTCCCCTCTAAAGCCCCTTGGTGGTTGGGGGGGGGGGAGGGGGAGAAGACAGTGGGAACCCAGCAGTAGCGTCTGTCTAGGGATTCCCCCAGGGTTGTAACCGCTGTTTTTTTCTATTTAAAAAAAAAAAAGGGGGGACATTTTTTTGTATGTAAATTTTTTTGGTTAAATCACTTTTTTGGAATTAATGTGTGGGGGGCCCCCTTCTTATCTTTTCAGAAAAGCCTAGAGAAAACGGGAAGGACACATAGTTCAAGGAAAAAATGTGCCTCCTGTAGGGACTCTCTTCCTGACTCTTGGTCTAAAGTGCTATGTAGAGACTGCATACTTTCTCTTGTTAGGGAAAGGGATGCAGAACAGGAAGATAGTTTAGCAGCGTCTGTTAAAGAATTGACTTCTACGTTTTCTTCTTTTAAGTCATTGAAAGAATGCAGCCCCCTTTGGACCCCACACAGGTTACAACCCATCCTGACGATCAGGGTCCTGCTCCTGTTTCTCCTGACCCCTCAGCAGTAGCAGTTGATTTTGCAGGCCCTTCTCAGGTGCAACACTCTCTGTTAGAGAATGTTGCTTCCGACTCCCAGGCAGAGTCAGAGGAAGAAGACCAGGACGGTGAGCCCAAAAAGTCTTCTAGGTATAAATTGTCTCTTGACGACGTTGAGGAATTACTAGGGGCTATTTACACGACCTTAGGCATTCACACAGACAATAAGCCCCTTAGCCTCCACGACCAGATGTACAAGGGTCTGGGGGAACACAAGGGAAGGGTCTTCCTGGTTCACGAACTTCTAGTAGATACTGTTAAGAAGGAGTGGCAAGACCCTGAAAGGAAGCCCTTTTTTTCTCAGTCCCTTAAAAGAAGATTTCCCTTCTCAGAAGACCCCACTTCCGTTTGGAATAAAATGCCTAAATTAGATGCGGCCTTTTCACAGGTTTTCAAGAAAACCGACTTGGCATTTGAGGATATGGGCAATCTGACAGATGCCATGGACAAGAGGGCGGACTCTCTATTGAAAAAAACATGGGAGTCCGTTATTGGGAACTTAAAGCCAGAATTGGCAGTTACGGTAGTGGCCCGTAATTTGGAGCATTGGCTCTCAAAAATTCAAGAACACATTGAGGCCAGGACGGATAAGGACACTATCTTAGCTTCCTTCTCTACAATTTTAAAAGGGGTGGCCTATATTGCTGATGCTTCGGCAGAATCAGTTCGCATGTCGGCTAGGTCGGCAGCTCTAGCTAATTCTGCCAGAAGAGCTCTCTGGCTCAAGACCTGGTCTGGGGACATTGCTTCCAAGTCCAAACTATGTGGGATTCCATTCACAGGGGACCTCCTGTTTGGCCCAGGTCTGGAGTCAGTCTTAGACCGCACGGCGGATAAGAAAAAATCTTTCCACTTCAAACGTAAAGCCCCACTGAAAGGGAGGGGATTTCGTCCCCAAAGACACACAGGGGTCCCTAAAACAGAAGCCCAGAAAAAGGTCTGGACACCCAGAGGAAGGGGAGCGATTTTTCGCCCTCCTGACCAGCCCCCTAAGAAACAATGACTCCCAGATCAGGGTGGGGGGAAGGTTGGGGGCCTTCCTTCCACAATGGGAGTCCTTTTCCCCCAACAGGTATGTCTTGGCGATCATCAGAAGGGGGTACTCACTGGAATTTTCATTCCCTCCCCCTCAGAGGTTCCTGAAAAGGCAGAAGCCCTATTAGGGGCCTTGAAGGACCTGGAAGACCAAAAGTGGAAGAAAAAAAGGGGTTTTACTCCCATATTTTCGTGGTAAGGAAACCTTCTGGAAAGTACAGGTTAATCCTAAACCTAAAACCACTGAACAGGTCAGTTGCGTACAAGAGATTCCGTATGGAGTCAATTTTTTCGGTCAGGGCCCTCCTACCTCAGAATTGCTTTATGGTCCCCCTGGACCTCAAAGACGCGTACCTGCACGTACCCATTGCAGAGGGGTCTCAGGATTTTCTGCGTCTAGCGATAGACTTAGGAACAACGGTGGTGCACCTTCAGTTCCAGGCCTTGCCATTCGGTCTATCCTCCTCGCCCCGCGTGTTCACAAAGGTCCTGGCGGAACCTATAGCCTTTCTGCGGCTCCAGGGGGTAGGCATAATAGCATACTTGGACGACCTGCTTCTTTTTGCGGCATCTCCAGAACAACTATGCAGGGACCTGGAGTTAACCAAGAAGACCCTTACGGCTCTAGGGTGGCTGTTAAACTTAGACAAGTCCAGCCTAATACCCTCTCAACGCATTCCGTACTTAGGGTACCTCTTGGACTCCACCCTTTTAAGGGTCTTTCTTCCCTTAGAGAAGGTTCTGAAATTAGACAGGGCGGTAGCTGTCCTTCAGGGCAGTCATCAGGTATCAATCAGATCCCTGATGTCAACATTGGGTTTGTTAACCTCCACCCTCCCGGCTGTCCAGTGGGCAGGTTCTCACTTTCGGACCCTGCAGGCCTTCCTGCTAAAGATCTGGGATCAAAGCATAGAACGACTAGACATCCTAGTACAGGTCCCATCCCACGTAAAGAGGTCTCTATGGTGGTGAAGAAAAATCTCCAATTTGTCGCAAGGTCGTCTGTGGCATATTCCGTTCCCGCAGGTTGTTACCACAGACGCAAGCGGCAGGGGCTGGGGTGCTCACCTGGGGTCACTTCCAGCGCAAGGCCTCTGGAAAAATGCAGAGCTGAAAAATTCCTCCAACTGGAAGGAACTGAGGGCGGTCGGTCTAGCCCTCATATTCTTCCAGGAAAAGCTGCAGGGGTACCACGTCCAGGTGAGGTCAGACAATGTCTCGGCCGTGGCCTACTTGAACAAACAGGGTGGCACCAGGTGCATAGCTCTGTCGGCCATAACAGCAGAGATTTTTCACTGGGCAGAGGCGAACACCCTATCCCTGTCAGCTGTTTTCCTAAAAGGAATAGAAAACAGTACAGCGGATTTTCTCAGCCGAAGCCAACTAAGAGAGGTCGAATGGGCCCTCAATCAGGAAGTCTTCCATCTCCTGGTCAAGAAGTGGGGTGCTCCGGAGATAGACCTCTTTGCGTCCAGAGCAAATGCAAAAACCCCTTGTTTTTTCTCTCAGAACAAGGGGGAGGGAACAAGAGGGGTAGATGCCTTGTCCCAAACCTGGCACTTCAGGATTTGCTACGCGTTCCCTCCGCCAGTCCTTCTACCTCTGGTCCTAAGGAAGTTTCAACTGGAGAAGACTTTGCTAATTCTAGTTGCGCCCCACTGGCCCAAGAGGGCTTGGTTCTCGGTCCTCAAGCAACTGGCCGTAGAACCCCCCTTTTTTCTGCCACTACGAGAGGATCTCCTCTCGCAGGGACCAGTACTCTGCCCCTAGGTACACAGGTGGAACCTGGCGGCATGGCTACTGAAGAGACCTTACTGAGATCTAGAGGGTTTTCAGAGAAGCTAACTGCCACTCTTCTTAACAGCAGGAAAAAGGAGACTCGTTCTATCTATAGAAAGATCTGGCTTCGCTTCAATGTGTGGTGCCGAGAGGGTTCCTTTTCAGTACAGAGCTCCACATCCGTTTTGGAATTTCTCCAGTGTGGGGCAGATAAGGGGTCATCAGTGAGTACCCTAAAGGGTCAGGTCTCAGCCCTTAGTGTATATCTAGAAAGACCTCTGGCCGCAGATCCTTGGATTATTAGGTTCTTTAAGGCTTTGTCCAGACAGAAGCCTTCTCAGGGACCCCCCTTCCCCAAGTGGGATCTTTCGTTAATTTTACAAGTGCTAACAGGGTTGCCTTTTTGAACCATTAGACAAATGTTTGTTAAGAGATTTAACGTTAAAAACAGTCTTTTTAGTTGCAGTGACCACTGCCAGCAGAGTCAGCGAGTTGGAAGCCCTGTCCATACGACCTCCTTTTTGTGTTGTTTTCCCGGATCGGGTTGTTTTTAAAACCGATCCGGCCTTTCTGCCTAAAGTTGCTTCTAAGTTTCATAGAAGCCAGGAGGTTGTATTGCCTTCGTTTTGTTCCAATCCCTCAGGTGAGAAGGAATTCAGGTTTAGTACACTAGATGTCAGGAGATGCATCCTACAGTACTTGGAGCTGACTCAAAGTTTTAGGAAGTCAGACTCTTTATTTGTTTTGTTTTCCGGGGCCAGAAAGGGACAGAAAGCGTCTCGACGCACAATTGCTAGATGGCTTAGACTAGTTATTGGGCAGGCTTACTCCTTGACTGGTAGGGAAGTCCCTACAGGAATAAAGGCACACTCTACTCGAGCAGTAGCTACTTCTCAGGCTGAAAGGGCTGGAGCGACGCCTGATCAAATATGCAGAGCCGCAACTTGGTCCAGCTACGTCACCTTCGTCAAGCATTATAGAGTAGACTTGGTGTCAGCAGGCGAACAAGCTTTTGGGAGAAAAGTCTTGCAAGCCGTGGTCCCACCCTAATTGTAAGTACTCGATTAATCCTCTCTATTGTGGCTGTCCTGAAAGACGGATAGGGAAAAATGGAGTTACACTTACCGGTAACGTCCTTTCCAGTAGTCTTTCAGGACAGCCCTGGTTACCCACCCGAAGATTGGAATGATTGTCTTTAGTCCAGGAACATAGTATGACATTGATGTTTAATTATGGATTACTAACATGTTCTTGTGTCTCCCCAGCGGACCGGAGGTGCTCGTAAAAAACTGAGGTCTGGCAAGGGGAGGAGAGAATTTGAAGGCTGTGCAGTGTTTCCAACAGGAAGGGGAGGAGCCTATCTCTCTATTGTGGCTGTCCTGAAAGACTACTGGAAAGGACGTTACCGGTAAGTGTAACTCCATTTTTTTTTAAACATTGACCTATTTTAATAGGTGGTTTATCGTTCACGGCACCTATATTTTTGCACATTCTATATTTATTTTAGGGCTGTTACTGATCAAAGTTTTTCTGTTCGATTAATCGTCTAATTTCGATTAATTATAACTAGGGTTGTCCCGATACTAGTATCGGGACCGATACCAAGCATTTGCCCGAGTACTTGTACTCGGGCAAATGTTCCCGATGCTTCACCCGATACTTGTACTGTCGGCGGTGATCAGTGCGTGGGGAAGTTACAAGCACCGATCACCGCTGTTTTTAAAGCAGCAGAAAGCCGCCGTGTATGCCGCTGTGTATCTCATGTATCCCGCCGTGTTTCTCTCCCCTTCCGTGCTCCTCCCCCCCCCCCCCCCCTGGAAATGTCAGGATGAGGAGCGGGGTAGGAGCCGGTAAATCCGGCTCCTTACTGCTCTGAATGGACAGAGTCAGTGATCACTCGCATAACAAACATTGTAACCTGTGTTTACAAATGTTTCAGTTTATGAATGAAGAGAAGACGCTGTCTTCACTCCATTCATTTTCAGCGCAGCTGATGCTGCTAAGAAAGGGACAGGGGAACATGTGTCCCTAGTCCCTTTCCCTGTCTCAAAGGGAAGATGGCAGAGGTCTGTTAAGACCCCTGATATCTCACCAAAGCCCCCCCAACAGGGCTGAAAAAAGAAATAAAAAAATAAAAAAACAAAAGCATAAAAAAAATTAAAGAAAAAACACACTGACACGGTCCACCCCTCTTAAAAAAAAAAATAAAAAAAAGAAAGCATTATAAATAAAAAAAAGTGTAAAAAAAAAAAAATGTAAAACAAATTGTTAAAGATAAAAAAAAAAAACCTACTGACACATGTGCCGCTGTCACATGAGATTAAAAAAAAGTATCGGTATTCGGTATCGGCGAGTACTTGAAAAAAAGTATCGGTACTTGTACTCGGTCTTAAAAAAGTGGTATCGGGACAACCATAATTATAACGCACATACAGATCCAACTACCTTTTTTTTTTTTTTTTTTTTTTTAACGGAGAGACCGACCTGCACAGGCCAACACAACAGCATGTAACAACATATACAGCAGAGCAGGTAAATCACTTATTTCCATACAGCCTAACAAAACCATCTACAATGTATATCCACGTGTAGCTAACGTCTAGCGTTCCCCCATGTGTCGCAGCGGCCAGTGCAAAGGTGGGTATATAAGGGGGTTAATCTCTCGGCTGCTGCATGCGTGCCTGGTCGTGGTGTGTCCCTCGGGGGAACCCACCCCACCTACAGCTACGAGGTTCCGGGAATCTCCAAACTTGGGACCTGTCCCGTTTGTCCAGGCCGTGCCCGCCCAGCCTCCCTTCCATTTTCTATTTTTAGAGAGAACCAACTACTTTTAGCTGATCTCCTTGCAGGCTGATTCCCAGTGCAGCCACCAACCACTGGAAAAAATGGATAGCAGGCTACAAAAACACACAAAGGCAGTGCTCGATGAGAATAGCATTAAAACTTTTATAGTCTTCAAGTAGGTAACCAAATAAATATTGCACTGGAGATAAAATCGATGCAGCTACATAAACTGTAAAAATGGTGCGTGTAATACCAAACGGTACCAAAAGCAGTCATAAAAACATGTAGCTAATTATGATACTGGTATAAAAATGTGTACGATACCACTGCTGAATCCAGATGAGGAGAGGTTAACATCAGTCCGTCGGCATGTAGATGTCCCATGAAGGGAACTATCACAACTCCCAGTGGATGGTTATAGAATCCCAGGTTGATAGAGGGAAGTGATAGAGGGAAGTGATAGAGGGAAGTGATAGAGGGAAGTGATAGAGGGAAGTGATAGAGGGAAGTGATAGAGGGAAGTGATAGAGGGAAGTGATAGAGGGAAGTGATAGAGGGAAGTGATAGAGGGAAGTGATAGAGGGAAGTGATAGAGGGAAGTGATAGAGGGAAGTGATAGAGGGAAGTGATAGAGGGAAGTGATAGAGGGAAGTGATAGAGGGAAGTGATAGAGGGAAGTGATAGAGGGAAGTGATAGAGGGAAGTGATAGAGGGAAGTGATAGAGGGAAGTGATAGAGGGAAGTGATAGAGGGAAGTGATAGAGGGAAGTGATAGAGCCCTTGTGTGTGGCAGATAGTAAGGTCCCGCCGGCATGCAGATATGAAGGCACAGCAAAGGAGCCCTTCAGATGGACACGGCAAGCCCCACCAGTGTCCGTGACGTTACTGGATCTCCGACGGAACTCCATGATGGCCCATATATAACGATTAATTAAAAGTTAATTTGCACAGCCCTAATTTATTTTGCACATTCTATTTTGCATTCTTTATATGGGCCACTTCAGACACTTGGTAGTGTCCTCATACTTTATATTACTGGCCCAAATTGCACCTAGATTTGCATATATTAGGTGTTTTTTAAACCTATCAGTGTTCACACACTTGTGACAGCTGACCCTCCCAATTGGGAGGCCAGCTGCTATTTATATACACTTCTCACAGGTGTGAGTCTTGGTGTTTGGTACCTAGTCTGTTTATACACACACTTATTTACTGTTGAGTTTATTTTAGGTAGCGCAACTACCCCATTAATTTTTATTGATCATATGCTTGTTTTGCCCAGATTTTGAGACCAATTTTACATTGCACTAGTAGCAGTAAATGAGAATTTTTTTTTATTTGGTCCACATTTCACTAAAACAAGTAAAATGTATGTCCAATTAGCCCCCTTTTTCTTCCTTGGTATGGGGGGAAACCTTCTGTCTGGTTTTACTGTTGTCCCAGGTCTCTTAATATGGTTTAAACCTCCTTGTGGGTTATGCTGACAATGGTCTCCCCAGATAGGACAAGGACAGGAGTAAAAGCTAACATTAAGTTTTAACTGTTTCCACAAATTTAAAGATTTTAATTTCTGCTGCTGTTGGAGATTTTTCCCCCTGCCTGTCTTGTGAAGCTGTTGTCATGGGGACAGCAAGAAGGGGAAAATCTCTAATGAAGGGCTGCAAAGCACTACAACGTTACAGGGGTTTAAATACTTTCCCAGTCAAGGAAAAATTAATAACTGGACATCATGTTAAGAGTTTAACCACAGAGATGAGTGGGGCCTGGTTCCAAATGGTGCCTGCCTCACTACAATCTTTGGTGATTTTTTTTTTTTTTTTGCAACTCTAGTACTAGACGGTACTGAATTTTTATGAACAAATGTTACCTTTTAGAATATCTGTACAATAAAAGCATTTTTACATCTTAAACTTTGTGTTTGCAGTGTGAAGATGACGGCCAGTTGTTCTTTAGCCTGGATGATGGCAATACCAAATTCACAGATTTAATTCAGCTTGTTGAGTTTTATCAGCTAAACAAAGGAGTCCTGCCTTGCAAGCTCAAGCACCACTGCATCATAGTAGCCTTATGACCTTCAAGAAAAGACTGTTTGGAAACAGTAAAGCTTGGATGGCCCTGTGCTTTGAGGGGGTTATAGATTTGTGTTTTAAACATGCACCTTCTGACTCTGGATTATCAACTGGTGCAAGTTTATTACAACAGGCTGGTTTTTGCAGATCAGCCATGCACCGCCATGCTCTAGACTGGGAATTTTTTAAAATGCAAAATAGCTGATAATATCCTAAGGCTGGTTTGCTCATCAGAATGAACACCCTGAACAATGTTTTTGACTAGCTACAAAAGGAAGATAGTTTAGCAAGAAAAGGGTGGGAATAAAGACTATTGCTCTGGAATAATCTTGACCATTAAGACTGGTGCGTTTACTTTTTTTTTTTTTATTGAAATACATTTTTTGCACTCCATTTTTTATTTTATTTTTTGGTTTTGTTTTTTGTTTGATTTATGATTTGCAGCCTTTTAAAAGGAGCGAGTGTGGCATTTAAATCACCCAGCAGTTGGTAAACTATCATATATGCTACAACCTAAAATGATTTATGGTGAAGATACAATCAAGAACTTTGACAAGCTTGTGCTCCTTTTTCACCTGCATGCCTCTTAAAAAGCTTATTCTGAAACGGAAGCAAGCAAATTCCCTTTATTTTTTTCACTTTGGCCCTTTTTTTTTTATATATTCACCAAAAACAAAATGGCTGTTAAACGTCCTGTCCTAATAAGCTTGAGTCTGTAAGTGATAACTATGCATAAATGTCTGAACTAGTTTGTCTAGTCATCTATATTGTTTATCAGGAAGTCAACGTTATCGTACAGTAGAGGACACGATGGCCAAGGTCATTCAGAATATGCCAGGTATTGTGATAAGGTCTACCTAGAATGTTTTTTTTTTTTTTTTTTTTTCCATGTTCTTATTGTATTTCTGCAGTGTTTCAGACGCCCCTAAATCTACCACTGTTAAAGGGGGATGACAATGCTCGTTTGGGATTTCATTGTAACATATGACAGGTTTTTATAGAATCTCGAGCTCAATTCTGACATTAAATCCTGTTAACAGAAGAGCAACAGATAATTACAATTCAAGGCTATGTTATTTACTTGAGAATCACTCATGACGGTAAAATTTTTCTTGAAACATATCAGTTATACTATACAACAATGGTATAGAAACACTGTATTTTAGATTATGGAGCACATTGTCTTTGCTTTATTCCATGTATTTGCCTCATATAAAATGAAGAAACTTGATTTATGTATGTTTTTTTTTTTCTTTTCTAATGTACAGTATTTTTTATTTGAAAGGAATGCCATGTTGCACACTGGCAGAACTTTCTTATGAATTTTTGATCATCGCATTGACAACCATGCACTTGGCTGATTAAAATGAAAAAGCCTGCAATTCTTTGTGTGCCATTTCATGTTGACTTGGAACAATTACAGCTTTTATTACATTAGACCTCTTGGTTTCAGTTATCAAGCAATGCCTCATGAAGTCTGATACAAGAATTAAATAGAATAAATCATGTGACTAGGGTATTTTTTACCTGAGTTTTCAGTGTCTCTTCTGTATAGGTACATTCTATTGCTTGTTTGCTATTGACAGTGTTTGTTTTGACATGAACCCTAAAGCTCCCAAAAATCTGAGCTAAAATTCTTAAGCCACAAATTTCATTAAAGCAGACCTCCAGACAAACCTTCTTTTTTTTTTCTTAAAATATGCTGTGTAAAAAGTTTACTCTCAAAAGATGTAGGCCTCTTAGCATTGCTGCCCTTCCTTTATCATTTAAATTCTATTCTTGCCAGATAGTATAGCTTTAAAGTGTTAACCCAAAAGAAAAATGTAGATTCTTGTCCCTTTAAAGCAGATTATACAGTACAGCGCTTGTGCTGTGTAATTTGCTCCCTCTAAACTGTAAAAAAAAAAAAAACTGAACATTGCACTTCCTGTATCCACTCTAAATGGACCGCGATAACCAGGGTAGCTCTGTCCTGATCGTCGTGGTCAAAGTATGTTCCTCTGTCATACGCTGCCCCCCCCCCCGTTCCCTGTCATCTGCCTCTGTGTCTCTCCGATACCGCTATTGCTTGTAAAATAACACCATTACATTTTCACTGCCAGCCTCTCTATTGGAGGCTGGCATAGCACACTGTCGCTTGTTTTACAAAATGAGCACTGTAAATACCTAATTTGAGCTGTCTTCAGGCTGGTCAGCATGACTTGCCCTTTACAGCTCTGACACAGAGCTTCTGTGGAGGAGACAAGTGGTTAGGTGATCTCCCTGGAAGAGGAGATCACAGCCTATCCCGCAGAAGCCATGCTTCAGAGCTGGAAGGTGGCGTCACGTCCCCTGCCTGAAGACAGCTCAAATTGTGTATTTACACTGCTTGTTTTGTAAAACCAAAGACAGTGTGCTATGCCAGCCTCTAATAGAGGCATACTTTTTTGTATGTGTGTGTTAACAAACCCTTTAACTATTCTTCCAGTGCTGCCTCTGAGAGCTGCTGTCATATTGACATTTATTCTCCCCTCCCCCTCTCCCCTCTTCCCCCTTCTCTATTCACAAGAAGTCTTGTATTTTATGGATAGCGCAGTTTCCTTTTTACACAGCAAGTTACACACTCAAGGGTTTGCCTAGATTTTTTTGTCACACTGGGGGAAAAAATCCTGCTCTTCGTACTCTATTTAGCATGTCAGATGAATATTGCAGGTGACCATGCCTACATTATCCTGATAATTTTGGTACATATACAGTAAATGAAAGATATCGCTTTTTAGGGGGAAAAAAAATAGGGATAACCAGATACATGGGAGCTTTAGATTATGCTCATGTTGGGAGTGCTTTAACTTTAGCAACTATCGATTCTCACTCTAGCATGGAATCGAGAAACAGGCCAACTATTGCCAGCTTTTGCTGTGATTACCGGAAAACAATTGTCCGGTAAAAACGTACAAAAGAAACCTTGATGAAAATATATAAATGCCTGCTGACATTCTTGGACAGTGTCCTTTGACATCAGCCATCCATTTTCTTCATATTGGAACAGAACTTTGAAACTGTTCCTGTTTTTTTATTTATAATTTTCCAGATGTTTAAAAATAATACAAGTTAGGTTTAAAATTAGGAATCTTCTTGACTGTTTAAACATTTTATCTCTACTTGATTTATGTTGACTGTGACTGTTAAAAATGGTGTGGATTGTTGCCTCTCTACATCTGTATCTAGTGCCTAGCAATTCATTTACACTTTCCAATTTTTAACTGGAATAATTTGTACTTTCTACCTAATTGACCAGGGCAGTACTGTGAAGTATGCTGGTGTTGCCAAATGTACATTTCCATTTCAGTATCTGTCTTGTTTTTAAGAATTCAATGAAGTACAATTGGACAGTACAATTTAACCTACATATCCAAGTGTGATATGGCAAGTTTGTAGCATTTGAGAATGTGTGGCTATACTTCATGTTGTCTCAATAGTATATTTAGGATAAAAATGCAATGCTTGAATCATTAATCTGTTGTATTAGTCAGGTAGGTATCATATTAAAAACTGCACAAAATAAAATTGCCTTTGATTATAGCAACCAAAATCCTTCTGTGTATGCTTTAGTACAAATTGGAAAGAAAATTAAAGATGGGTTGCTAAGGGCAACAATGATGCAGTTTCTTCTATTTTTTGCATTTCTGCACACTATAATGTGCCTGTAGAAGTATGAACAACTTCTAACTTCTGGTAGCTGAAGTTACTAAAATGTTTCAGTAAAAGCCTAGCCATATTCTATATAATAAAGGCATATACCGAGTTTTTTTAATGTGACGTAAAGTAGTAGTAGTAGTGAGAAATTAGATATTCGATTTCATGGTTTTCACAAAGGTATAAATGTTGGCATACATTTGTACAAAATCATATTTTCTGATTATTATATATTAGCAGAGTTTAAATGTGGTGTGTTCTTGCATTTGTACATGAAACGGAGTAACCTTTTTTGTGTTTGATCATAAACAAAGACCACAAAGAAACAGCATTGTATTCTATGAATAGATGTGCTGTCAACTACCACCACCCTGTGTAGCATTCACTGTAGAACTGTTAACAAAACTTGTCCACAGTGTGCTGACTTAAGCCTAGTACACACTATCAATTTTTTTTTTTTTCTGGATATAACAAAAAAATACTGACAGCTCAGGTCAGAGCTGCTGTGCCAAAAATCTGACGTTGGTACAGCGATCTCCCCTGCTGTGCTATTGTGTTCCGACAGGGGGGCGGCCTCCCCACCACGACACTCCGGTCCTCACTCTCAGCCATTGGCTGAGAGCGTTGAACAGGAGATGGTCAGCTGCGGGTTTTCCAGCATGCTTGTCCGGCAAACTGCCAGCTTCAGTCGCACTAGCTGCCCTACACATGGGTCGATTGTTCCCCGGTAATCGGCCCATGTACTAGGCTTTACTGTTATAGCTGGGTAATTTTTGACCGGGGGTATAAATGTTCAAAACACAATTGCAGAGGTCAGTAGCTTCCATTTCAGTTGGCATTTAAGAGAATGACCTAAAGGGGCTCCGTTACTGCATTTATTATGAACCTTGTATTGCATGGTTGAACAGTCTGTACGTGCTATGGATGACCATGTACTGCAAACCTATACAGGGCTTGAAATATGCAATACAGATATATATGCCTTGGCAAGAAGCAGGCAATTAAATTGGTACAGTGCAACATAAATGTCAGCACAGACTTGTGAGTTACTTATTGGAGTAATTCTGTCACTGCCTGTGGTAAACTGAATTACTGCCCTGTTCTGAAGTTTTTATTTTGAAGAGCTGAGTTTTTATTTTTCTCAATGTTTGCTTAACTTTCACCCAGAATTCATAATTTTTTCCAATTTAATCCAGTTAGAAAAATGTGTGAATCTTGGATGAGCTGTGTGAAGACCTAATATAAATAGACTTGATGTGTTTTGCTATTGTATCTAATAACTAGATTTGCTCAAAATGTTGAATTTGCCCGACAAAAGTGGTAGAATTTAAAATTAAATGTTTAGCAATGCCTAAAGTGTGGTTGCATTAAGATTGCTCGGGCCTGTTATAATAGTAGCATACAAGTTGGTTACATTTTCAGTTTAGTACACACAAGTTGGTTACATTTTCAGTTTAGTACAGTGCCCAGAACTTAAAATGTATTTCTATCTTTGAAGTCAAATTTGAGAAAACTGCACCGTGTTCACGTTTACACAGCCTACCTTGAAGAAAATAAGCATATACTCTCAATAACAGAATAGAGAATTGAATTAAACAACCTTATGAGAATTGAATTAAACAACCTTATGAGAATGGAAGAACTATCGGCAGTTACATGACCGATATTCGAATTTCCAGGACATATGGCTTCCCTGAATATATCTTGCATGAATAACCCTAATTTTGCAACCCCGCTATCTTGGAATTCTTCTACCTGACCTCAAATACCCTTAATCTCTATTTTTATATAGTATTGGATACCTTGCCGACAGGCCCGTTTTCTGTTTTTTTGTTTTCCTTAACCAACATATAAAGCTGCAAATATAGATCAAAAATGTAAAAAAAATTGTAGGCAATGTATACCAAGCCATAAACTTGTCACTAAATATAGTTTAAGGTCTGTGTTTATTTAATTTTTTTTAACTCTTTAGAAGTCTTACATATATTGTATAAAAAAGAGAGATTTTCCAGCACAGTACAGACAAAATTATGTCAAACACTACTCCCCAGGTCCCTCATAACAGAAGTAGGAATTTTCAGTGCTAGAGTTTTCAGATAAGAGCATGTAAATGATGAGCAGCAAATTTTAAGTTGTGCTATGTGAATAAGCACACATAATATAAAGCAAGTTCTGTTCCAATTTGGGTACTAGAAATACATTTTTTGAAAGTGTATGTACAGTGCCTTGCAAAATATTCACCACCCTTGGCTTTTTACCCATTTTCTTACATTAGTCTTTAGTTCAATGTTTTTTTTAACCTGAATTATGTGATGCATCGGAACACCATAATCTAAGTTCGTAAAATTAGAAAAATGTATACATAACTGTTTTTCAGAAATAAAAAAATTGGCATGTGCATATGTAGTCGCCCCCTTTGTTATGAAGCCCATAAAAAGCTCTGGTGCAACCAATTACCTTCAGAAGTCGCATACTTGGTGAAATGTCCACCTGTGTGCAATTGTTTGTGAATTGTCATTACATATACACTTTTTTTTTTTTTTTTTTAAAGGCCCCAGAGGCTGCAACACTAACCAAACACTGCCATGAAGACCAATAAACTATTCAAACAAGTAAGGGACAATGTTGAGAAGTACAACTCAGGGTTAGGTTATAAAAAAAAATTCAACTCTTTTAATTTGGTTATGATAGATTTGATGGTGCTCCTAGGGAGGAAAGAACATGGCACAACAGCAAACCTACCAAGAGACTGCCCCATACCAAAACTGATGGACCGGGAAAGGAGGGCATTGATTAGAGGCAGCACAGAGACCTAGGGTAACACTGGAGGAGCTGCAGAGTTTCACAGCAGAGACTGGAGTATCTGTACATAGGACGACAATAAGCTGTATACTTCAGAGTTGGGCTTTATAGCAGAGTGGCCAGAAGAAAGCCATTACTTTTCGCAAAAACTCAACTTGCCATTTTGTTTTTTTCTGAAAGGCATGTGGGAGACTGAAATGTATAGAGGAAGGTGCTCTGGTCTGAGACAATTTAACTTTTTGGCCATCAAAGAAATGCTATGTCTGGCGCAAACCCAGCACATCACCCAAAGAACATCTCCACAGTGAAACATGGTGGTGGGAGCATCATGCTGTGTGGCTGTTTTCAGCAGTTGGGACTGGGAAATTGGTCAGTTGAGGGAAAGATGGATGATAAATACAGGAATATTGAGCAAAACCTGTACCACTCTGTGATTTGAGGCTAGGATGGAAGTTCACCTTCCAGCAGGACAATGACCCCAAACACACAGCCAAAGCAACACTTGAGTGGTTTAAGGGGAAACATGTATATGTGTTGGAAAGGCCTTGTCAAAGCCCAGACCTCCATCCAATAGAAAATCTGTGGTCAGACTTGGATTGGTGTTCACAAGAGCAAACTATCCAACTTGAAGGAGCTGGAGCAATTTTGCAAGGTGGAATGGGCAAAAATCCCAGTGGCAAGCTCATAGACTTATCCAAAGCGACTTGGAGCTGTGATAGCCACAAAAGGTTGTTCTACAAAGTATTAACTTTAGGGGGGTACTTGGTTATGAAATTTACTTCTGTTATTTTGTCCTATTTTTGTTTGCTTCATAAAAAAGAGAGTTGTGGGCTTGTCCTGTAAATTAACAATCCATGTTAATTCTGGGTTGTGAGGCAACAAAACACGAAAAATTACAAGGGGGGGTGAATACTTTTGCAAGGCACGGTGTGATATATATATATATATATATATATATATATATATATATATCTCACACACACCTATATATACACACCACACACACTGGACTGAGTGTTTTTTGCAAGACGAGCAAAATTTGATTTATTAATTTTGACTTTATAAACAAGCAATGTCTTCATTTACAAATGGCGTCATGTCACAACTGAGTATGAGGAGAGGTGCCTCTAAGTGTAGCAATATGGTTACATTTAATGAAGGTACAACATTTAACAGCTCGCATGGTTGATTAAAGAGGCACACAAGTATGCGGGCATCGGCGTAAAGCTGTAGACCATCCTTCGCACCGCCATCATCCCTTCCACGCTGCGCTTCAAGCTTTACTCTAGATCGCTCTACTGCAGGGAAGTCTGACAGCAATGAGAGCCGACAGGAGGACAATCAGTGGAGCTTTACCCCGGATGCCTGCATATTTGGATGTGCCCCTTTTATTCATCAACCATGTGCATTGCTAAATGTTGTTGTTGTTGTTGTTGTTCCTTCATTATATGTAACCATATTGCTACACTTGGCGCCTCTTTTCTTTTTTTTTTATCTGTAGCTCCTGTTTGCTTTTGCTTCTAATTCCCCTTGTAGAGATTGTCATTTTATGGTTACACAGCATATCACATTGCTATAATCTTTATTTGGACTATAAACTGAGGAACGTATATGGAACGAGTCATTGTAGTTTCCATTATTTTTTATGGGGAAATTCACATGTTTCTGGAATGAATTATGCTTGCAATCCAAGGTTTTACTGTATACGGTTTTGCTGACTTTATAGTGAAAGGGTCATTTAAGGGGAAATGTAAATGATAGGACAAAACTATTAATCATGCAAATTTTGGTAAGATGAAATTGCTCTTTACATCAAGATCTCTTTAATCCTACTTTGTTAGTTTTTTGCAGTGAAGTCTTGTACCAGTTAACTATTTAACCCACACAACCAGTACAAACGCTCCCCTACACTAGCAGAAAACTGCAAAGAAGGATCACTTTTCTGTGTGTAAGCGAAAGTGCTACATTCCCCTGCTTGGTAAGAGCCATAACTTGGCATTGAGTATGCAGTGTAAGAATTCCTAATTGCAGGGTCTTTGCTGGAGAGGGGGAATATTTGCATAACCCCATTGTGAGTGTTGGCCTGCATAGCTGTTGGTGCAAAGGAGATTAAAAAACAAGGGTAAAAATTACCTTCACATTACATGGCTAAAGGTGTGAATTGTCAAACTGCCAGGCTAGAGATAGTACGGCATGTAGGCCTCTTGAGAGCTTCTTTCAACCCCACTGGTTGTATTAACCCCCACACAGCAAGATTTTTTACTAGAAGCAGAAGGAATCAAGATAAGGGACACATCATACAAACTGTAAGTTATGTTCCTTGTGTTTATAATTTTTTTAGCTAAACTTGGGCTTCATACTTTTTTAATGCCTGGTAATAAAAAAATCTGTTGGTGTGCCTTGTATATGAAACCGAAAGCCAGTTTGTAAGATCTTAATATCACACAAACAGTAATAAAAAAAAACTCTTAATAGTCCGAGTCCAGTGTACTACTGTAGCAGCGCTACTCTCAAACCACCGTTTGAAAGACCTCTATATGTAGTGCATATAGGAAACAATGGTGCAGGTAAACGAGATGTAGTTGATCAAAATATTCATTAATCAGTGCTCCTTTCACCAGGGGGTAGTCACCACGTGGGGGGGATATTCTCCCCTTTTTGAGATGCACTCACCAAAATGTGAAATAAAATCAGCATGGAGCCATCATCTACATCGGTCTTGAATGTTACACTCTCCACCACTTGCTTTCGCTTGTGGCGTCAAAACCGCAATCCCATATAAAGAAATAAAATTCATATAGTGCAGTACCTTTTAAAAAGTTTATTAAAACATCCACCGGTACACCTTTATACAAATATGCGTACCCCAAGAAAAAAGAACTCAAGCATGTTATGTGTTGCTTGTGCCTGTGTTCGCTCTGGTCACCATGACAAATGAAGCCGCTCTGTTTCCAGTATGTCTGCAGACTTCCTTGTTCCTGGTCCTTGGAACGCTCACAATGCTAATTATGTTCACCGCATATCTATGGGTATACGTTATCAATTATACTGTGGGTTTAATATAATGCACCGCTTTTGATGTATTGGGGTATAAATATTTGCCATTTAAATCAAGGTTGTTTAAAGGGGTCACCCGCATTAAAATCATGCAGATGAGTGATGTTGACACTGAGTCTGTACATATAACATGTTATTCCGCCCTCAGTCTGGCAAAAGCTTCATTGCGGCTGTGCGGGAACAATTCCGCTCACCTCTGCTTATGTTATGGCAAGGTCCTCATAGATGCGAGTGCGCCTGCGCCATAAAGACGTGCACGTGACTGTCGTCACCCAATGAGCTATACGGGCAGGCACATTAATGAATATTTTGATCAACTACATCTCGTTTACCTGCACCATTATTGTTTCCTATATGCACTACATATAGAGGTCTTTCAAATGGTGGTTTGAGAGTAGCGCTGCTACAGTAGTACTCTGGAACTATTAAGAGTTTTTTTATTATGGTTTGTGTGATGTTTTATGTATTTTAAGCAGCTGCTTTACTTTAATTTGTTCACACTCACATCCTGCTGCCAATTATCTTTTATTGTTTACTCTTGAGCGCTGAGTAGTGACAATTTTTAGGCAGGGCGACACTAGCACCTTTTTTTTTTTTTTGTAAGATCTTAATGCCTAAATTCAAGCAAATTTTGGTTGTGACTCTGTTGGGTAGGTTTTTCATTTTATCTATGTGACACTGGTATAAAGCAAGGGAAATTACACAAATGCAGAAACGGCAGTGTAAATGCCTGAGATTCGAACGCCTAACCACTCTTTAAATGTTCAACACTCTGTCCGCAGTAGAAAAATGTCCCATCACTTTCCATCCGATCACCTATTGCTGGGATAAAGTTAGCAGGAATGCTTCCTAGTTGGTGTGTACCATTGGCAATACAATCCTTAAAGGGGGTAATAACCACCTCCCAATCTACCCAAAAATGTGCACTGCTGTAGTGTGTTGCAGCTCAAATTATTGCCCTATATTTTTGTTGCTTTACATATGTGTAAATGGAAAAATAAATTTATGTAAATAGCCTAGTATAAATGCAGTATTTGCATGTTAACATGACCAAACATTATTTCAATTTTAAAGATTCTACCTATTGAGACAAAAGCTACTTGAGGATACCAGAGTTCAGATTTGTAATGTCTGTTATGTATTTGTATGTTTTTCTGTGGATTCAGGAATTTTAAAGGTGGTACTCCAAATGCTTTGTTTCCTTATTTGGTGGGGAATGGTGAGGATCTTAAGTTTGCTGCATCACTTTTGGAGAGATTTCCCAATATTGTGACCACTGTAAAGGGGACAAATGAGGGAAAATCTCAGGGACACCTAAAACCCAACTGAGTGTCTAATGCAGTGTTTCTCAACTCCAGTCCAGTCAAGATTTCCCTCATATGAAATGGCTGTGATAATTACCAAGTCAGTGAAACTGATCAAATCACCTGTGCAAAATAATGGAGAGCTTAAAAACGTGACCTGTTGGGGCGCCTTGAGGACTGAAGTTAAACTCTGGTCTAATGCTTCCCTGTTCTGTCCCTAAGAGTCCACTTTAAGACCACCTACATATGGGTAAGCATACAAGCTTTAATTAAAGCTGATATCTAGCCTGTAGTGAAGTTTAAATAGTTATTGGTCCATACAAACTATTACCTTCACTAAGATGCAGCAGCTGAGAGTGCTGCATTGGGCTGAGCTACGTTCAGTTTTTCATGTGGAACTTTGTATTCTATGAATACAAATCTGCTTCTGATTGGCTGAGGTGGAGAGGCAGGGGGAATACCATCACCATCTCTGATGCTTTTGTATCAATGTCTTTACATGGAGCTTTGTATTCGAAGGACAGCTCAGCAGTCTGACTCCATTTTATTTAGTGTGTGGGATGGGGACTTTCTTATCGCACTGTGTAGATGAGGCCTACATACAGTTTATACAGCACTTCAACCACTGCATCTTGGTGAAGGCAAGAGTTTGGACCAGCTTGGTCCAAACAAACTATTTCAACTTCAATAAAAGGTGGGGATTTGCATTATTTGAAAAGCTTTCAACCAGCTTCAAGCAACTTTAAAACTCTTTTAATCTCCAGTGTTGAAAGGTTGAGCATGAATCTTAATTTATCAAAGTGCTTCCCCAGAGTGGGTTGGCATGATCCGGGGGAGTGGGGGGGCCTTAGGTACAATTGGGAGTGCATTGAATGAAAGTAAGGGGACAGTGAAAGCTTATTGAATTGCATTATAACTGTACTATCTGCCCTAACATTGTAAAGCACTGCGCAACCTGTTGGCGCTATATAAATCCTGTATAATAAGAATTTTGAAAAAAACATGTCGCTGATTACTTTATTTTCCAAATGCAATGTGTAACCACCGCTGACGGGTGTTTAAAGCCTAACTCCAGGCAGAAGAAAGATCCCTTTCAGTGGGGCTGTGCCCACCCTGCAAGGGTTAAGAGCTTATTTCCAGGGAAGATGAGAAACCCTTCTACTTTCCTGAACCTCAGCTCCCCCAGCAAATGGCACTACCCTTGATCCAGCGGTGGACTGTTCCTGACGTCCAAGCCCTGAGCCGTCTCCATAGCCATGGTCTGATGTCAGGACTCAAAACCACTAGATCATGGAGGTGCAGGAGCTAGAGAGACCAGTTTTGCTCAGAGAGGAGTGGAGGATCAGGTACATCTCTTATCTTTTCCCTAGGTAGAAATATGGATGCTAAAAAACACATGTCATGTATGTTTAAAGGTAGATTTCCAGGGGGCAACTCCATATTATATATTTTTTATATTTTTTCCCCTGAAAAGGGGGTGGTAGGCCAGATACATTTTGGGAACCTCTGGTCTATCTAAATGCAAAACATATTGCAGCTTACAGACCTTTAAATTGGGTGCCTGCATAGGATATATTTTTCGTCTGTTTTAACATGGTAATTTAGCAAATACAGTACACTAACTGTCCGTCCCATGCTCACTACTCCACTGTATCTATGGAGGAAGCCATGGCTGCCACAGGATGGACTGGTTGCCTTTTGAGATTTCCAGTCCTGGCTAACAGGAAGTTGGCAACTTTGGTACAGGAAGAGGACGTCTTCCCCCCCACCAGGAGAAGACAATTGCTCAGCAGGAGGGATTCCCCTGTCAGCGGTCTGTGAGGGAATCATGGTTGCAGGAAAGACCTTTTCCCCCTTGTATGGCCAGCCTTGTACAAAGCTGAAGCCAAATTTTACAAGGCTTTAATGATGTGGACTATATGGAACTTGTTTGTCCAAAACAAAATAAAAGGTGATTTATCTTACAATCCAAAATAGTTACCAGGCATTCTCATTAGGAGGTGTTGAATGAAGCATCAGCAATTTTTAAAGCGAAATCTGCCAGGAAAGTGTGATTATTGCTGACCTGTTTGAAGGTGCAGGATCCAGGCTGCTTTTGCCTCACTACTTATTCCGCATATTTGATTACACATGCTTGCTCCAGGTCGGTGACTCGCCAAATATCTAAGGGAATGATGGGCAAAACAGCCCTAGAGCATACATCTTCAAAACAGGCATGCAATAGTTGCCTCAGTACTTCTGTTCAGACCAGTTCCCTAATAAAGCTGATATGTTAATTTACGAGTGAAATCCACACAGCAGATTTGTAACTTTTCAAATAAGTTCACCCAAGAATGGTGGCTGACGTTATAGTGAATGCACGTTCTTGGTTTAGTAACACTTTATCTGGTCTCCCATAGTACACAGAACATGGAAATGCAATTACTTTAGTAAATCTTTTCTCATCAGCTGTGTATAGCAGCCTTGTGACTTGGTAAACCTTGTTGGAGGACTGATCCTCTGTCTGGACATGTCTGAATACAGCTGATTGGCCCTGTGCTGATCACATGCACCCTCCCAAGAGAAAATCTTATAGCAGTACACACCAAACTGAGCATGTGCAGCCTGTCCACTGCCTCTGTAAATTTCAGGTTATTTTTTTTTTGGACAGTGGAAGAGGAGGATCAGAGAGACAAGATCAAATGGCCTTTATACACAATGCAAAGAATTGAGGTTAGGTTCCACAGTGAGTATAACAAGCATTCCTTGCTGCATATTCAGACTGCTTTTTACTGTTGTGAGTTTAGTAACACTTTAAGTGACTACCATAGTTATCTCTGATTCCCCCAAGGTAAAGGTCCATTGTTGAGTCACTGACATGCATCATGATCAAATATAGAAGCCATTCTTGAGGGATTTGTCTGAAGGAATGGTAATATTCCCACATTAAATGCCTTCATATGATGGAAAATGTTACTTTTTGAATACAATCTCAAAGCGGAAGGTAAAATATTCCATCTCTGTACATGTACAGACATAAGCTTATAGTTGTAAACATAAGAAAATGGGGGGGGGGGGGGAGTCTCTAGCTTTTAAATACTTGAATATAGGTGTTCTGTCAAGTTGGTCATAGGTCTAAAACTTTTTTGTATGTTTCAGCAGAAAATGTAAATTTCTTAACCAAATTATAATTTTGGCACCTAATGAGTTAGTCTATACGTTTTTAAATTGTGAATTTTAAAATTTGGGTACAGTTTCTTTAGTATTAGAAGATGCCTATGCAAAAAGATGGCAACAAAACGTGACCCCTGAATGTTTATGAAACTTATGGGTTCCCTTTTATGCTGACTTTTTCTTATTGTCCAGGTCGATATTTGTAGGTATAGCATCGAGCATTACCTATGGGTATCTTTATTACAGGTTAGGAATTTGTGCATTAAAACTAGATGGTTGCAAGTGTTCTAATAGAGTAGGAAATGGTTAAACACCTGTCAGGTTTTCTTTGTGTATCGTTGAAGATTTGCCCCACCTCCTGTCTCAAGGCACAATGGGATGTAACGCACTCAGATTTTCCCACAGGAATTGTGTGACAGGCTGTTGGCGGAAAATCCAACTTTTTTTTATGCCCCATCAGACAATTGTCGGATTTTGCGTGGACAAATGTTGGTTGGCATGCTTTAAAATTTTCCGTGGACAATGGTATGTTGGCTTTTCCAAGCATGTGTACACAAGTCCTTCGGACGAAAGTACGGACACGCAAGCTCGGAATCCATGTTCACCAAACCCGACATTATCAGAAGGTGCCAAAAGGGTGGCGGTAAAGAGCGGAAAAACACGTAGTTTCTGGTTTGTTGGCTCACAATTGTGTGCCGTTTGTATGCAAGACAAATTCCTGGCAAACGCCCTTCGGACAAAAGGCCTACACTTTGTGGAAAATTCAATCCTGTGTATGAGGCTTTAGGCTGTATTCGCACAACAATGGAGACCTGCCATAGTGCTTTTCCACTCCAGTAGTTCTTCATTGCCGGCTGTGGTAGGGGGCAGTGTGGTGTGTAATGAAGTGCATCTCAACTGTTTTTTTGTGTGTGTGCACAAATTGACATGCATGCTTCATTCATGGAAATGTATTGCAGGGCAATGTGCTGCACTGCCGCAGTATATGTGAATTCACCCTTAGACCATCACCAGAACACATGTCTCCAATTCCCCCTATTCCTGTTCTAATAACTCAATATTTTAGGTTCCCCTTTCTGCTCGGGTCACCATTATCTCGAATAGGGTTTTTTTTTTTTTTGGTTTTTTTTTACTGTGTCCCTGTGACAGCAGAGAGGCAAAATCCCAACATGGGATCCAATCCCTCACCACTTCACCCAAAATGGGTGGAAAATTTACTTTTGAACACTAAATTTAATCAAAAAATGTTTGTTTTTTTTGGCACCACCTACATGTATGCAGTCTTTTCAAGAACTTATTATAGGACAAACGTTTTTGCTGTCCAGTTATGTGTGGCCGGCCATACACGGTTCAAATCTCTACGGGTTCAGCAGGTACTGGCTGAGATTTGAAAAATTTATAGGCAGGCTGATTGTACAAAGTTGATCGCTCGATCAACTTGGGTACAACTAGCTTGTCGGATTTGCTTGAGATTATTGCAAGAGGCTGCTATAGCTATATTACTGCCTTCTCCCGGCACGGACGGCTTCCCCCAGTGGGAGAATACAATGGCTAGGTAAGGAGGGATTCCCTCCGTCAACACTGATGGGGGGGGGGGGTTGTGTGCATTGCTTGCAAAAAAAAATGTATAGCCTTACACATTCTAAATGAACCATTTTGCCGATGCAAAACTTGTATGTTACTGGTAGAATGTTTTCCCCAAATGGATAATAGATTAATCTATGGGTTTGCCTACCATTAAATCGCTCTTCAAATGTGTGAACAAAAGGTGCAAGAGATGGCAGCACGAAGGCCAGTAATATACTGTTCGAATCTCGGCCAGTTCCTGCTGAACCGGCTGAGATTCGAACCGTTAATAGGCAGGCCTAATGCATGAAGTTGATCAGCTTTTCGGTACAACCAGTCTGCTGGATTCTCTTACCATTATCACTGGCATCCTCTATAGGCAAAATGATGTTGGTATAGCTGATCAAGGTTGTTTACAAGCCTGTCATCTTCATCAAGACAAAGTAGGGTAGGTTTGGCTCTTTAAAAAAAAATGGATAGACCTATGTTTTTGTGAAAGATGAGCATGATTAAACAATTGCGAACAGATGTACATTTGCTTTTCCTTATTTGTAGAATGATTCCAAAAACTTAATTTGAGGACTTAAATTGCTGAAGGTACCCTTTTTTTATGTATGTATATGTATATATATGTGTGTGTGTGTTAATAAATATATAAATATATATAAAAAAAAAAAATTATATATATATATATATATATATATATATATCTTTATGAAAAAAAAATTGGTGTAATACATTGATGTTGCACTCTGGCACTGACAATCTTGAGCTGCGTTTTGTGGCTAGTTGACATCTGATTGCACATTTAACTTTTATTTTTATAGTGCATCACATTGCCCAACAGTGCTTTAGATGCTTTGACGTGCCCAATGTCAGGCTTTCAGTTTTTTTTTTATTTAATTTAGAAGGTAGTGTCCCAAAAAAGGTGGGCCAACGAGTGTTAAAGGGAACCTGACTAAAAAAATATGGAAGCTGCCATTGCAGACAACCTTCTCAAAATGCTATTTGCCATACTATCGCTGGCTAAAATACCTTGGGCTAGATTCACGTAGATCGGTGCATCTTTAGAGCGGTGTAGCGCATCTCATATGCGCTACGCCGACATAACATAGAGAGGCAAGAACAGTATTCACAAAGCACTTGCTCCCTTTGTTGCGCCAGCATAGCGTAAATTGGCCGGCGTAAGCCTGCCTAATTCAAAGTAGGAAGGAAGTGGGCGTGATCTATTAAAATGAAGCGTGACCCCATGCAAGTGAAGGGCCGAACGAACAGCGCATGCTCAGAATCATGTTGCATATACTCCCTAAGATACGACGGCTCAATGCCTACGATGTGAACGTAACCTACGCACAGCCCCATTCCCTTACAACTTATGTAAACGACGTAAAATACGACGGCTGTTCCCTGGTCCATACCCTAACATGACTTACACCTGCTTTATGTGGAATAACTTTACGCTGGACATACGCCTTAGGTAAACGGCGTATATTACAGCGACTAGCACAAGTACGTTCGTGAATTGGCGTATCTCGGTCATTTGCTTATTCAACGCGTAAATCAATGGAAGCGCCCCTTGCAGCCAGCGTAAATATGCGCCCAGCCTCCGACGGTGTAGGAAACTTGCGTTGGTCGGATGAAGCCATAATTCAGGCGTATCTAGCTTTAAGAATCAGGCGCATAGATACGACGGCGCATCTGTGCACTTACGCGGCGTATATAAAGATACGTCGGCATAAGTGCTTTAAGAATCGGGGCCCTTGTGTTTTTTTAAACTGGAGTAAGCGTGGCTAGTGAAATCGGAGCAAAATCTAAATTCCAGATTTGCATTTTTTATATTTTCACAGGTCATCATTGATTACCAAATCGGCATGATGGTTAGACCAGTGTTTTTCAACTCCAGTCCTCAAGGCACACCAACAGGTCATGTTTTCAGGATTTCCTTTAGATGAAACGGCTGTGGCGATTACTAAGGTAGTGAAACTGATAAAATCACCTGTGCAAAATAATGGAAAGCCTGAAAACATGACCTGTTGGTGTGCCTTGAGGACTGGAGTTGAAAAACACTGGGTTAGACAACCAGCATTTTCAGAAGTGGCTAGAAATGCCAACCAACAAATTGTTCTTATAGGTCTGTTATTTCTGTTGCATCCTATGCTTAGATCACAAAGTATTATATATCTATTATAAGAAACTGGAACAAACACATTTGTTATCCAAAGTATCCAATAACCAATAAGACCTGACTGGTCACTGTGAATAAGAACTCCCCCGCTTTTGTTTTATTTTTTTTAATAGAAACCTTTTTAGTGGGCTATTGATAAAAAGTATAAATCTATGAAAGTTTAACTATAGATTAAAACAATTAAAGGGGGGATCGGGGACCTTCAGTATAGACTGTTACATTAATCAGGTTTAATTTACTGTAATTTGGAGCCTTAACTGATATAGCAAAGTAAATGGTATGCCTGTTTAAGTTTTATAAATCACATAAAAAATATCACGTCAAAATGTCAGGCATGCACTTAAATCTAATTTTGCATGGTTTCTACGGCAATTCTATGCGTGCACCCAGACTGACTGCTCAGTGCTGTGTGCCAGTACCAATTCCCTCCAATATGGTGTGTATATAAAATAAATAAATATATATATTATATTATAAAATGTGTATGTATGTATGTATGTGTATATAATATATATATATGTGTGTGTGTGTGTGTGTGTGTGTGTGTGTGTGTATATATATATATATATATATATATATATATATATATATATATATATATATATATATATATATATATATATTATTACACACACACTTTTTTTTTTGTGTGTTTATCACACCTAATATATGGCAAAACAATTGGGTATTTAACCTGGAGGAACTGTCTGTACATTGGAGAGTCTAAATATAAAAACCTTCAATTTATGATGAGCGGGCTAACCCTCTTTTAACAGTTGCAGTTTGGTGTTTAACAAGGAGAGATTCGGTGTACCATGAATTAAAGTAGAATTTTATATGTAAAACTTAAAAAAAAAAAAAAAAAAAAAATCCTGAAATAAAGTAGGGTTAGAACACCCACAAGGGTTTTTTTTTCCTTGCCCTTTTTTCCAATGGAGAGATTTACCTTAACTACTGTCCTATAGTCGAACAGGAAGTGAGAGGAAATCTCTGCAAATTATGGGAGTTCTTTGGGGACCCCCAGGTCACTAAAATTTGTGTCTGCGTTGGGAGATTTCCCCTCTACTTTTTCTGGGGACAATCCAAAATTCATGATTTTCTTTTTCGCTTTTAATGGTAAACAAAGGAGGGTGAATAAAACTGACCAGCATTCTTTTTAATGCCTGTATAAATGACCAGAGGCTTAACAAAGTTGGTGAGCGATGTAACTTGCCCATCAATTTAAATGTGAATAGTCGTCACTATATATAAGATAATGAATTTAAATTATGATCATCTAGATTGTTTTATGCTTGTATGTTGAACTTGTTAATGTTGAAATACTCTGCTTCCTTGGAAGGTATTGTGCAATATTTCCTTCAAAACTATTTCCTAATTTAATATACTATATTCTTTTTTTTTTTTTCTTTTTTTTTTTTTTGTTATGATTTTAATAACAAATTGTGACTTTTTGTTTTGCTTGTGCATTGCTGCACAACCCCACACCAGCCAGATAGAGAACGCACGGGGCTGAAGGACAATATTTCTGTATCAAATGAATGTATGTAAAGGGATGCTCAGGATTGATTTGATTCAATTTGTTCTCTCATAATGTGTTAATGTTGTGTAGTATTCCTTAATACATCCAGTTAGATGCCATATATATATATATATATATATATATATATATATATATATATATATATATATATATATATATATATATATATATATATATATATATATATATATATATATATATATTATAATTTTTTTTTTTTTTTCAGAATTGTTCATAGAAACTTGACTATGTATGTAAAATTGTTTTAAGTATAGAATAATTTTGTTGACCTTTTTGAAATGTACCCATTCAAGTCTACATTTTTGGTTTGTCTTCATGCACTAAATACCTGGGGGTTGAAGAACCCATGCACCTTTCCTTGGGTTAATCTATATGCTTGATTTATTTTAAAGTGGACATGTCATCTATGTGCACTAGAAAAATTCATTTTGTGGTCCGATTCATGAATTTGTAGCCTCCTCAGTAGGAACCAGCTGCTGAAAACAAGGCCTCCTTCATTTTAAAACACAAGAGTCTCTGTGATATCCCTTACTAGCTAACCACTCTGGGTATTGTCCTAGACTACAAAGTGAATGCTTTCTCTGTGGGTATGTGACAGGTTAGCTTTAAGCAAACTTGCAATGGGATTAGATTTACATTTACTACTCATTGCAAGCTTTGTGATTGACTGAGCCTTCAGTGTTTACTTTTTGGGCATTTTTTTAAGTAAAAAAATGGTAGGCAACTGTTTAGCTGTGATTAAAAATGTGTCCAGTCACAGGTAAACAGAACCCAGTAATTGCCAGGTTTGTGCTTTGATATTTGCTCGTTTTAATGACTGTCTCAATAAGAATGTTGTAATGCAAGATTTCATGGACTGTAACATATGGAATAAGTTACCAGGGAATGCAAAGGTGTTGAGGTAAATCATGTAATCAATATACTCCTTAATAGTGTAATTTTGCTTGCTTGTGAACCTAAATGTAACCTTTCAGGTATTTTTTTACAAATAAGGGACTGATACTTTTTCTTGTAACATAGAAATAAACACATTCGTTGTATTTGATACTTGTTGCTGTGTTTTTGTTTGTGTGTTCTTGTGGGGTTTTTTTTGTTTGTTTTTTTTGTTTTTTTTTATATTGGTCTCAGCCAGGTTTTAGGATTACACATTCCTAAAGTTTTCACAGATCTTAAAGTTAAACTTCAAAAAGAAAAGCTAAATGCATATAAAATGCTTACAAAAGCAATTTTACCTGCCAAATTATCGTTTTTTTTGTTCATTCAGTTCTGGGGTTTAAACGGCTCTGCCACACAGCACAGCCCATCTGACGGCAGAAGTAGAAAAAACAAGGGAAAAGTATCATCAAAACGATATATCTTTTATTGAAGAATCCCACATAAAAACTGGTAAAAATAATAGGTATAACCTCCACCAAATTCAATTAGAATTGGACAACGTTGTCTGAAGGCACAGGTAGCCACTACAGACATTCACTCCACACAAGGCACGAACCACTAAATTTACGGGGGCCACCTCCAATAGGGGTTGAATCTCAATACTAGCAGAGCAGGTCGCTCAGTATATTATCAGTGTGTAGCACATGGACGAAAAAAACTCTGGATAGCCGCACTCCAAGATAACTTAAAATAAAGTTGGTCTTTTATTTTCAAATGCACATGCAGACACCGCAAACAGGTACATAAATGGCCGACGCGTTTCACGCTGCAATTCAGCGCTTAGTCATGACTAAGCGCTGAATTGCAGCGTGAAACGCGTCGGCCATTTCTGTACCTGTTTGCGGCGTGTGCATTTGAAAATAAAAGACCAACTTTATTTTAAGTTATCTTGGAGTGCGGCTATCCAGAGTTTATTTTCGTCCATGTGCTACAATCAGCATTGCCAGCACCCTGGTGGTTCAACAACCCTTGATGATCTACGAGGCTCACCTGGAGCGGTGAAAGAATTGTCTCTCTATATTATCAGTGTGATACTCCGCAGAAGAGAAATGGCAGCTCCACAGATAATTGCAGTAGGAAATGGGTGCATGTGGTCCATGCTGTGGACATTTCCCGATGTAGGAAATTAAATACATCAGTAGGTTCTAGATAGAGGCGCAGCAGATCCAGGTAAGTGAAAGGCAGGGGTTTAGCAATTGAAGCCACCTGGATTCTCACAATTAGACAGCCTAGGCTTGTGGTACAGATACCACCAGGACTGGTGGAAAGACTAGTAGATGTCTGTATGGAAGGTCAGTGTGTTTTTAGGTAATCTATTCCACTGCTGGGTGTAGTAGATACAGCTCACTGCTCTCCAAGTTCCCAGTTCGTTCCAAGCTGTCAAGCTGCTGACAGTAAAGTCAAGGTAAAATTCAATATCCTCACAAGATCAGAAAGGGATGGAACTGCTCCGCTTGCGCCATTGGCGTCTCACGCTAGTATCCGGGAATAAATTCTGCATACCTACAAACATCCGGATGTGTTAGGTAGGGTAATGTCTCTGGCAGACTGTCTGTGCCCTCACTTCAGAGCACGATGGTGTCATGCTGACCTGTTTCACTCAAGACTTGAGTCTTCAAAGCATGAATAGATGTGTGGTACGGGTCCTTATATAATCAATGTTAACCACACCAATTAATGTCTCCACTGTATATTCATCACGCCTCTAGCTACAAGTTACCTAGCCAACCACACAGACAATAAGGGTACCTAGTCAGGTAGTGCAGCAAAGCCCCATGCATGTCAAGAAGGAACCATGTTAATTGTATCCATCACACACAGATCTTATTCAGAAGATCAGCTAAAAACTACAGCAAACTAAAGTGCCCAACAAGACTACATTTTTCTCTGCTGTAATACTTCATTTCCACCCACCACCAAACATACACACTTGGGATTGGACAGTACTGTATTGAGCTCATCTTTGCCACTGTGCTTATTGCTCATTGTGCTGCTTCTTCCTCTGCCACGCTGAGCTCTGCTGCACATTGGATTGCAAGAGGATAATATCTTGTAAAATTCAAATGTTTGCCTAAACTTTACTGATGCATTAAATTGGTTATTAAGCCTAAAGTGGTTATAAAGCCCAAGCTTTCCTTGCATTAATGTAAATCGCCCTCTCACCTCCCCTTTTACTTTTCCTGAGCCCTCATATAATCCAGTGCTGTGCCTGTCTGCAGCTCTTCTCTCCCCTTACTACTTGGTCTCATGGCTTAGGAAGCTGCTTTCTATGTGGGCATTCTCCAGAGGAGCCAGGAGTGTCAACAGAGAAACCAAGCAGGAGAGGTTTGGTGCCGCTCTGTGCAATGCATTCTAAAGAGCAGGTAATTCTAAACCTGTTTTGGCTTTAAAGTGATTGTAAGTGCAATTTTTTTAAATAAGCATACAGTGGGGCAAAAGTATTTAGTCAGCCACCAATTGTGCAAGATCCCTCACTTAAAAAGATGAGGCCTGTAATTGTCATCATTGGTATACCTCAACTATGAGAGACAATGGAAACAAATCCAGACAATCACATTGTCTGTCTGATTTGGAAATAATTTATTTGAAAATTATGGTGGAAAATAAGTATTTGGTCAATATCAAAAGTTCATCTAAATACTTTGTTATATATCCTTTGTTGGCAATGACAAAGGTTAAAACATTTTCTGTAAGTCTTCACAAGGTTGTCACACACTGTTGCTGGTATGTTGGCCCGTTCCTCCATGCAGATCTTCTCTAGAGCAGTGATGTTTTGGGGCTGTCGCTGGGCAACACAGACTTTCAACTCCCAAAAGTTTTCTATGGGGTTGAGATCTAGAGACTGGCTAGGCCACTCAAAGACCTTGAAATGCTTCTTACGAAGCCACTCCTTGGTTGTCCAGGCAGTGGGTTTGGGATCATTGTCATGCTGAAAGACCCAGCCACGTTCCATCTTCAATGCCCTTGCTGATGGGAGGAGGTTTGCACTCAAAATCTCACGATACATGACCCCATTCATTTGTTTATGTACACGGATCAGTCGTCCTTTTCCCTTTGCAGAGAAACGGCCCCAAAGCATGATGTTTTAACCCCCATGCTTCACAGTAGCTATGGTGTTCTTTGGTTGCAACTTGGCATTCTCTCGCCTCCAAACACGGCGAGTTGTATTTCTAACAAACAGTTCTACTTTGGTTTCATCTGACCATATGACATTCTCCCAATCCTCTTCTGGATCATCCAAATGCTCTCTAGCAAACCTCAGATGGGCCCAGACATTTACTGGTTTAAGCAGGGGGATACATCTGGCACTGCAGGATCTGAGTCCCTGGTGGCATAGTGTGTTACTGATGGCAGCCTTTGTTATGTTGGTCTCAGCTCTCTGCAGGTCATTCACTAGGTCCCCCTGTGTGGTTCTGGGATTTTTGCTTAGTAGTTGTGATTATTTTGACCCCCATGGGGTGAGATCTTGCGTGGAGCTCCAGATCGAGGGAGATTATCAGTGGTCTTGTCTTCCATTTTCTAATTATTGCAGATTCAGTCTTCCTAGCCTGGTGCAGGTCTGCAATTTTTGTTTCTGGTGTCCTTGGACAGCTCTTTAGTCTTCACCATAGTGGAGTTTGGAGTGTGACTGTTTGAGGTTGTGGACAGGTGTCTTTTATACTGATAACAAGTTCAAACAGGTGCCATTAATATAGATAAGTGGACAGAGGAGCCTCTTAAGAAGATACAGGTCTGTGAGCCAGAAATCTTGCTTGTGACCAAATACGTTCCACCATAATTTGCACATTTTTTCCAAATCAGACAATGTGATTTTCTGGATTTGTTTCCACATTTTGTCTCTCATAGTTGAGGTATACCTATGATAATTACAGGCCCTTATCTTTTTAAGTGGGAGAACTTGCACAATTGGTGGCTGACTAATTACTTTTTTGCCCCACTGTATTGCTAACCACCTGCCCCACTCCCTTCTTAGTAAGCACTGGTATAAAAAAACACAATCGCACGATTATCCTTCTCTCGTCTTACTTCTGGTGTCCACATCACTGCCTACTTGATGTGCACACTTCCTATTGGAGGTGGCTAGATCCTTTTAAGCTCCAGAGGCAAGAAAACTCTGAGGCGGTGCGTACCAGTGCTCTAGATAACAATTATGATGATTATCTTGGCTCATAGGGAGAACCAAGTTTGATCCATTATACTGCAGGATGGCTTAGGAACAGGGGTCTGGATTCAAGACTGTGGAGTAAGGTCCACAATGCTTGAATTACATTGTAAATGTTTCCTGGAGCTGGGATTTACCAATATAGAACTGCCTTTTGCATCTCTAGAGCTGTCTGGAGTTTGTCTTTTAATATTTGTGGATCTGAATTGTAACCTATAAACATACCAAAAGTTGGTTTGCTGGAGGATAGGTATTCTTTATTAAAAGTCAGTCACTATTGAAAGACCCAATTACTCATGAATTTTTCTCTAAACAAGGTAGTGTACTGCAATGGAGAGGTCTATTGCTCGGCCTTCTCCTTACTAACCCATTCTAGCTCCTTCACTTCCCATTCCCACTGTATTATGAACTGAAAAGGGGCTTCTGCTCAGAATACAGGTGTCGGTTGTAACTGATTTCAAAGTGTGGCCCCAGTGCTGACTGCTTCTAGACTTCAGGGCTTTCAGATCTTGCTATAGACCAGTGATGGCGAACCTTGGCACCCCAGATGTTTTGGAACTACATTTCCCATGATGCTCATGCACTCTGCAGTGTAGTTGAGCATCATGGGAAATGTAGTTCCAAAACATCATCTGGGGTGCCAAGGTTCGACATCACTGCTATAGACCCCTCAGTATTGGTATGCTTTTTGACTTGCAGTAATTGCACTGTGAAAGCAGAATTTCAACATGTGGTTGCAATGGAAGCCATGAAAACTGTGGCTTTCTTAAAATGGTTGTGAATCCCACTTTTTATTTTTACCTACAGGTAAGCCTTTAAGGCTTACCTGTAGGTAAAATGAATATCTCCTAAATGTGTTTTGGAGATATTCACCCCGCATGCAGCCACTGACATCAGTGGCGCATGCACTCTGAAGCTCTGGCATACCATACAGATTTTTTTTCTTCTTCCCCTCTCTTCTTGTGTCCCTTTCCACTCCCTCCTCTTTAGATGGTGGGAGACAGGGTAATTATGTCATTAAATGTTAGGGGATTGAATACCCCTGGAAAAACGCTGTATGTTATTACAGAATCTTAGACAGCAGGTTGACATTGCCTTCGTCCAAGAAACCCATTTTAGAGAAAAATAAAAAATCTCTCTTTACTCAGGAGCAGGGACTATTCAGTGGTGTATCACACAATTAACCCAGATGCCACGACCAAGGATGTATCCATCATGATATCTAACAAAGTGGCCTGGGACCATGGGGACTCTCTGGTGGATGCAGGAGGAAGATACTTGTTTGTTTAAAGGAATAATTGGAGAGGCTAGAGTGATGTTGCCATCATACTATGCCCCTAATGTACAGCAAGATATATTCTTTAAAAAAAATGTTGGGCAGACTCATGGAGTTCAGAGGGGCAGTGAATCCTGGGGCGGAGGGCCCCGTTAATACCTAGTGAGGATACCTCATCTGGGACATCGTCAGTATTGCCTAAAAAAAGGAAAGGAATCACAAGGGCAATGATAGAAGCAAAAGTAGTGGACATATGGTGGTAATTGGACCCAAAGGAAAAAGATTTTTCTTAGTATGACCTATGAGGGTTAGAGAAATAACGTAATGATATTTTTTTTAGTTCCACAAACTATACTCAGTCAAGGAAGCCTCCATTGGTATGATTACCTGGACAGACCATGCACATTTTGTTTTTTAAACATAAACTGGCAGAGAGAAACTATTTAGCCCCAACAATGTTGAAACTTAATGAAAGTCTTCTGCAGGACCCTGCAGTGAGAATGTTCAGAAAGAGGTGGAAAACACATAAAGCGGTAATACGAGGAGTATTGATTAAACATGGGTCAAAGATCAAGGAGGGAAGCGAAATTAACAGGGCTACCAACAAGCCTCTATAATCTAGAGGCACGACACAAGCATGCCCAGACTATAGAAGTAGAGCAAGAACTACTAAAAACAGGGAGACAAGTGACAGAATTATTACAATACAGAGCAAAAATTACATTACAGATAGGGTGCAAATGTAGTTATGAGTCAGGTACACAAGTGTGGCAGACAGCTGGCAAGAGCTCTACGGGAAATGCAGGCAAAAACATATATACCCTCAGTTAAGAAAAAAGCTGGAGCAGAGATCCAATTGCCTGGACAAATAGGACTAATACAAAAATGGCATTTTAGTCCAAAGTTTATAACTAAAACTAAATTTAAATTTGATGTCAAAATTAACATTGGTGTAAACATAACAAACTATACACAGAATTTTAAGAATAATAGTCCATATACAGGGCTAGATTCAGAAAGATGATTGCATCTTTCTGCGGGCATAACGTATCTCCGATACGTCACGCTGCTGTAACTTTGGGCGCAAGTTCCGTATTCAGAACCAACTTGCGCCCTTAGTTACGGCGGCGTAACGTATGTGTTGCGGCGTAAGCCTGCCTAATACAAATGGGGATGTTGGGGGCGTGTTTTATTTAAATTTTACTTGACCCTGCATTTTTGACGTGATTTTTTGAACGGCGCATGCGCCGTCCGTAAAATATCCCAGTTTGCATTGCTCCAAAGTACGCCGCAAGGACGTATTGGATTCGACGTGAATGTAAATGATGTCCAGCCCTATTCGCGAACTACTTATGCAAACGACGTAAAATTTTCAAAACTCGGCTCGGGAACGACGGCCATACTTAACATTAGCTACGCCTTATATAGCAGGGGTAACTATACGCCGAAAAAAGCCTAACGTAAACGACGTAAAAAAAATGCGCGGGCGGGACGTACGTTTCTGAATCGGCGTAAATACCTAATTTGCATATTCCTCGCGTAACTATACAGAAGCGCCACCTAGCGGCCAGCGTGATTATGCAGCCTAAGATACTTACACCAGTTAGATCTTAGGGATATCTATGCGTAACTGATTCTCTGAATCAGGCGCATAGATACGATGGCGTATCTTGTTTCTGAATCCGGCCCACAGAGTCTAGGCATCAATGTCCACAGGTCCAGAAATCCCAGATGGCATTCCTCCTGCTGGGAATCCCCCACAGTCACCCACATAGCCTGATCCTCCCGAAGCACTCTGCATTCTCATGGTGCTTCACTTCCAGGGAGAACTTGCCTGGAAGTGTCAAGCCCAAGGTGTCAAGTGAAGTCCCCGAGTTAAAGGGTCACTAAAGGAAAACATTTTATTAGCTAAATAGCTTCCTTTACCTTAGTGCAGTGCTGTTTTCATGCCCTCATTGTTCGTTTTAGCACAGATGTTCTTGTATGGCTTTTCTGTTCTCCCCACTTCCTGGTTGTCTGTGTGAGAAAAGCATGGCAGAGCGAGGGGATTCCTGGTGTGTGGACTAACGTGCTCGCCCCCTCCTGGAGACTACAAGTGTGCATGTGAACACTGCACTTCTCCCAAACAGAAGTTGTCAGTGAGGAGAGGAGAGCGGATCGCTGCAGCCAGCCGGTGATCAGTGAGTATGAGCTGTTTTTTACACTGATCACCGGCCCAGATAGAGATAGAGATAGAGATACGACGGCGTATCTCTGAGTTCCGTCGGTCGGATCTGTGCGGCTGATTCATAGAATCAGGTTCCGCATAGATCTCCCTAAGATCCGACAGGTGTAAGTGACTTACACCGTCAGGTCTTAGGCTGCAATCTCACGCTGGCCGCTAGGTGGCGCTTCCGTTTGTATACGCAAGGAATATGCAAATGAGGAGTTGCGCCGATTCAGAAACGAACGACCGCCCGGCACTTTTTTTTTACGTTGTTTGCGTTCGGCTTTTTCCTGCCTATAGTTACCCCTGCTATATGAGGGGTAGCTAATGTTAAGTATGGCCGTCGTTCCCGCGCCGAGTTTTGAATTTTTTACGTCGTTTGCGTAAGTCGTTCGCGAATACGGATTGGATGTAAATTACGTTCACGTCGAAACCAATGACGTCCTAGCGACGTCATTTTGAGCAATGCACGCTGGGAAATTTAGCGGACGGCGCATGCGCCGTTCGTTCCGCGCGGGGACGCGCCTGATTTAAATTCTACACGCCCCCTAGCCACGGAATTTGAATTCCACCGGGGGATTTACGATACGCCGCCGCAACTTTAGAGGCAAGTGCTTTCTGAATTAAGCACTTGCCTCTATAAATTGCACCGGCGTAACGTAAATAAGATAGGTTACGCGGATCTAAAGATCCGCTGACCTATCTGAATCTGGCCCAGTGTCTCCAAAATAGTTTCCTCAAAACACTGTCCCCACACACATGTCTCCACACAGTAAAAACACCTGTCCCCCACATATGTAACAGTATAATCATATGTTCCAATGATCATCTGCACACTTATGTCCGTGATCATCTGCACACATCTGTACATGATCATCTGCGTACATCTGTCCGTGATCATACAAACAAATTATTATACACTTAACAGGATTTTTTTTTATCAAAGACATGTAGCAGAATACATTTTGGCTTAAATTCGATTTTATTGGATTTCTTTTAAGACAGAAAGTAGAAAATATATATTTTTTTTTTATTTACGCTCTTTTTTTGCTTATATAGCAAACACAAATAAAAAAATGATTTGTGAATAAATACCACCAAAAGAAAGCTCTATTCGTGTGAATAAAATGATAAAAATGTAATTTGGGTACATTGTTGCATGACTGCGTAATTGTCATTGAAAGTGCAAGAGCGCTGTAAGCTGAAAATTGGCCTGGGAAGGAATGGGGCGAAAGTGCCCAGTATTGAGCTGGTTAAAGTGATAAAACATAGGGGAAATGTACATCTACTATATGTACTGCTACATTTATTTTATTTTTTTCACATACTTACAAACCAATATGGCCACAAGATGGCGCCAAAGAAATAATTTTCATATATATTGCAAGGCTATACACCTCACTTTCTTCAACTGCAGAAACAAAGAAGTTTGAATAAAACATAGATGCCAACATTTTAAAACTACTACTAGTGGCATTTTGCTGCAGAGCCAGAGTTTCTTCAGATTGTCAGGGCTGCGAACCGTCCGTAAATTTACAATTTGTAAAAACCTATGTTTTTTTTACAATTGTCTGAAAATATCAGGGGTTGATCATTTGTCATGCTGTGTTGACTTTTTAAGTGTACACCAGGCAAAATGTTTGTTATGGGTATTGTAAGATTTTCCATATTGAGTTTTTACTGTTCAAATATCGATTGTCTCCATCAAATAGAAAATCTGTCATTTTCAGGTTGTCAGTAAAAATTGTGCTCCAATACATTTTTCATATTTTGTCAGTAAAAAATGCTGAGCGAGTTTTTCTTTTTGTAATGATGAAAACTACTCAGGGTTGGCTGTCCTCCTTTTTCTACAGAACAGTTTCCTACTGCAGTGTTTCGCAACACTTTTGAGGAAACTGTATACCCTCAAAGCAAGCAGATTTTGTGCAATTGCAAACTATGCGTTGGAAACTGGCTTTTATAGACTTTTTAGTGTATAACATAACAGAGATTGTGACTTACAAATGGTTTGAGTCACACAGTTTAAAATAAGGGGTTATTTACGAAAGGCAAATCCACTTTGCACTAAAAGTGCAAAGTGCACTTAAAATTGCATTGAAAGTGCACTTGGAAGTGCAGTTGCTGTAAATCTGAGGGGAAGCTCTGCTGATTTTATGATCCAATCCTGTGCAAGCTAAAATCCTGTTTTATATTTTCCTTGCATGTCCCCCTCGGATCTAAAGCAACTGCACTTCCAAGTGCACTCTAAGGCAGGGTACAGACGAGCAAACATGTACGATGAAACCGGTCCGTCGGATCGTTTTCACCATACATGTCTGCCCGGGGATTTCTGTATGGTGGCTGTACTCGCCATCATACAGAAATCCGCGCGTAAACAATACGCGGGGCGTGTCCGCGACGATGACGCAGCGACGTGGGCGGCCCTGCCAGTTCAATGCTTCCACGCATGCGTCAAAGTCATTCGACGCATGCGAGGGATGGCGGGCGCTCGGACATGTACGGTAGGTCTGTACAGACGACCGAACCTGTCCGAGCGGGCAGGATTTCAGCGGGCTGTTTTAAAAGTCCAGAAATATTTGCCCGCTGGAAAAAGGCCCGGCGGGCAAATGTTTGCTGGAATCCGGTCCGCTCGGGCCTACACACGACCGAACATGTCTGCTGAAACTGGTCCGCGGACCAGTTTCAGCAGACATGTTCGGTCGTCTGTACGGGGCCTAAGGGCCAGATTCTCAAAGAGTTACGCCGGCGTATCAGCAGATACGCCGACGTAACTCCGAATCTAAGCCCGTCGTATGTCTAAATGTATTCTCAAACTGAGATACACTTAAACATGCCTAAGATACGACGGCCTGCGCCGTCGTATCTTAGGGTGCAATATTTACGCTGGCCGCTAGGTGGCGCTTCCATTGCGGTCGGCGTAGAATATGCAAATGAGTCGTTACGCCGATTCACGAACGTACGCTTGCCCGTCGCAGTAAATTTACGCCGTTTCCGTAAGAGATACGCGGCGTAAAGCTAAACATGCCCCCTAGGTGGCGTATCCAATGTTAAGTATGGCCGTCGTTCCCGCGTTGAAATTTGAAAATTTTACATTGTTTCCGTAACTCGTCCGTGAATAGGGCTGGACGTCGAAACCAATGACGTCCTTGCGACGTCATTTAGCGCAATGCACGTCGGGAAATTTTAGGGACGGCGCATGCGCAGTACGTTCGGCGCGGGAACGCGCCTAATTTAAATGATCCACGCCCCCTACCCGGATCACTCGAATTAGGCGGGCTTGCGCCGGGGGATTTACGCTATGCCGCCGCAACTTTACAGGCAAGTGCTTTGTGAATCAAGCACTTGCCCGTAAAACTTGCGGCGGCGTAACGTAAATGTCATACGTTACGCCGCCACAGATTTGCCCGATTCTACGTGAATCTGGCCCTAAGTGCAATTTCAAGTGCACTTTGCACTTGTAGTGCAAAGTGGATTTGCCTTTAGTAAATAATCCCCATACTGACCTTTGGTACAAAAAGACATCAACTCTAGTCCCCAACCTGACAGTAATATATATTGCAAACAAAGTTTTTTAATACAATAAGAAAACTCAACAGGATCAGCAATTTAGTAAACCTTTAACAATAAAAACAGAGTAAAAGATGAAATAAAGAAAAAAAGGAAAGAGGGGGGGGGGGGGGGGAATGAGAGGTAGCAGATAGAAAAATAAATATAGAAATAAAAATAAGAGAATTACTGTGACTTTCCCATGAGTCCTAAGCTGCAACCCCACACACACACAAACACACTCACTGCCCCAAGCTCACATAAGGGCCAAAATAATGGAATAAGTAGATCATATGGGAGCTTTGGTGTGGTATAGCTTCCATGCTTTGTTATATTGCTTCAACGAGTCATTGAGTGAGGCAGTAAGATATTCTATCCATCTGACATCCCTTAGGCCCCGTACACACGAGAGGATCCATCCGCTGGAATTGATCCGCGGACCGGCTCCAGCGGATAGATCCCCTGGTGTGTACAATCCAGCGGATCTGTTTCCGCGGATTTTTATCCCCTGGGATGGATTTCCAGCGGATAAAAATTTGAAGACATGCTTTAAAATCTATCCGCTGGAATCCATTCCAACGGATTGATCCGCTGGTCTGTACAGACTCACCGGATCAATCCGTCCGAAGGGATCCCCCGCATGCGTCGTAATGATTCGACGCATGCGTGGAATTCCTTTTATGACAGCGTCGCGCACGTCGCCGCGTCATCATCGCGGCGACACGTCATCGCGAGGGGATTTCGCCGCGGATTTCGATCCGATGGTGAGTACACTCCATCGGATCCAAATCCGTGGAAATCCTCGAGAGGATTTATCCGCGGAAACGGTCCGTTGGACCGTATCCGCCGATAAATCCTCTCGTGTGTACTAGGCCTTATCCTCATATGTAGTTCAAGTAAACAAGTTCTTGCTGGAAAAAACTATTTAAGCAGCAGACAACATGGATTCATGAAAGACAGAAGTTGTCAGACAAACCTGATTTCCTTTTATGAAGAGGTAAGTAAAACCTTGGACAGAGGCGTGGCTGTGGACGTGATATATTTGGATTTTGCAAAAGCATTCAATAAAGTTCCCCACACACGGCTCATGTGTAAGGTAAAGTCTACAGGATTGGAAATATCAGTTTGTAACTGGATAGAAAACTGTCTAAAAGACAGAATTCAAAAGTCGTGGTTAATGATTCTTACTCTGAATGGTCTAAGGTTATCAGTGGTGTACCCCAAGGTTCAGTGCTGGGACCCTTACTTTTTAATATCTTTATAAATGATATTGGGTCTGGGATCAAAAGTACATTTTTTGTCTTTGCTGATGACACCAAGCTATGCAGTGGAATAACGTCTTTACAGGATGTCTCCAATTTACAAGCCGACCTCAGCGCTCTGTCTAATTGAGCGACTATGTGGCAGATGAGGTTTAATGTTGATAAATGTAAAGTTACCGTATTTTCCGGCGTATAAGACGACTTTCTGGATGCAAAAACATGCATCCAAAGTCGGGGGTCGTCTTATACGCCGGGGACGGTCTCCGTGCTGCCAGCGGCAATAATTTAAAAGACGCTCCTTCTCCTCAGAGTGTTCTGTGATAGGCGGAACACAAATCTTCCCAGCAGCGCCTCTGTTCTGTGTTCCTCCTATCACAGATGCTTTCTCATCCTCGGACGAGATGAGAAGACGTCCGTGATAGGCGGAACACAGAACAGAGGCGCTGCTGGGAAGATTTGTGTTCCGCCTAACACAGGACAGTCTGAGGAGAAGGCGCGGCTTTCAAATCATTGACGCTCGCGCTCGCAGCACGGAGACTGTCACCGCTTGCAAAAAAGTGAGTGTTTGCAGTGATTGCACTGGGGGGCAAGTTCAGGCACAGTGGGGGCAAGTGATGGCACAGTGAGGGGCACAGTGAGGGGCAAGTGATGGTACAGTGAGGGGCAAGTGATGGCACAGTGAGGGGCAAGTGATGGTACAGTGAGGGGCAAGTGATGGCACAGTGGGGGCAAGTGATGGCACAGTGGGGGCATGTAATGTAATGGCACAGTGAGGAATGTAATGTAATGGCACAGTGAGATTTGAAATAGCCTGTTTCTGGCAGTGGTTCTGGCTACCCCTCAGCTTCCAGAAAGACTTGTAAGAAGGGGGTAGTCTTATATGGTGAGTATATCCCAAAACCAAAATTTTTCCTGGAAAATTAGGGGGTCGTCTTATACGCCCAGTCGTCTTATACGCCGGAAAATACGGTATGCACTTAGGGACTAAGAATATGCATGCATCATACATACTAGGGGGAGTACAACTCAGGGGATCCATAGTGGAGAAGGATCTGGGGGTTTTGGTAGATCATAAGCTCAATAATGGCATGCAATGCCAAGCTGCGGTTTCCAAAGCGAGCAAAGTCTTTTCTTGTATTAAGAGAGGTATGGACTCCAGAGAGAGAGATATAATGTTGCCCCTGTACAAATCATTAGTAAGACCTCATCTGGAATATGCAGTTCAATTATGGGCACCAGTTCTCAAAAAGGATATTGGGGAACTGGAGAAAGTGCAGAGAAGGGCAAGTAAACTGATAAGAGGCATGGAGGAGCTCAGCTATGAGGAAAGATTAGAGGAACTGAATTGATCCACTCTTGAGAAGAGGAGATTGAGGGGGGATATGATCAACATGTACAAATATATAAGGGGTCCATATAGTGAATTTGGTGTTGAGTTATTCACTTTACGGTCAACACAAAGGACAAGGAGGTACTCTTTACGTCTAGAGGAAAAGAGATTTCATCTCCAAATATGGAAAGGTTTCTTCACAGTAAGAGCTGTGAAAATGTGGAATAGACTCCCTGCAGAGGTGGTTCTGGCCAGCTCAGTAGATTGCTTTAAGAAAGGCCTGGATTCTTTCTTAAATGTACATAATATAACTGAGTACTAACATTTATAGGTAAAGTTGATCCGGGGAAAATCCGATTGCCTCTCAGGGGATCAGGAAGGAATTGTTTCCCCTGCCGTAGCAAATTGGATCATGCTCTGCTGGGGTTTTTCGCCTTCCTCTGGATCAACTGTGGGTATAGAATTGGGTATATGGGATTGTATGATATATGTATATTTTTCTTATTTTTTTTTTTTTTTTTTATGGTTGAACTGGATGGACTTGTGTCTGTTTTCAACCTGACTAACTATGTAACTATGATGGGCACTGATGAGGCTGCATTTGATGGGCACTGATGAGGCTGCATTTGATGGGCACTGATGAGGCTGCATTTGATAGGCACTGATAAAGGCTGCATTGATTTCCTGTATCATGTCTGCAGTCTCTGACTATCTTTACTATTATGTCCTCAGTCTCTAACCATCTCCTGTACCATGCCCGCAGCCTCTGACACCTCCTGTATCATGTCTGCAGCCTCTGACATCTACTGTATCATGCCTGCAGCCTCTGACCATCTCTTGTATCATGTCTGTAACCTCTGACCATCTCTTGAATCATATCCACAACCTCTGACCATCTCTTGAATCATGTCCACAACCTCTGACCATCTCTTGTATCCTGTCCTCAGTCTCTAACCATCTCTCGCATACTGTCCTCAGTCTCTACCCATCTCTTGTATCCTGTCTTCAGTCTCTAACCATCTCTTGTGTCATGTCCTCAGTCTCTAACCATCTCTTGTATCATGTCCTCAGTCTCTAAACATCACTTGTATCATATCCTCAGTCTCTAACTATCTCTTGTACCATGTCCACAACCTCTGACCATCTCTAGTCTTATATCATGTCTGCAGTCTCTGAGGGAGTCTGGAGAGGTGTCAAGATTGGGAGTGCCGCCAGGATGGGGGTCATGGGAGAAGTCTGACATGTGTGGACTGTGGAGAGGAGATTATAGGATAAAATCAGAGCCACCAACATGGAGCCGTCTGACTGAGCCCTGCATGGTGTACCTGAGAGGAGGTCAGTGACAGCGCCAGCAGGCAAGTCTTAGGGAGGTCACTGATGTAAGGAGGGGGGGGTGAATACAATAATATAAGGGGGCACTTATATAAAGGTTTCCCCCTTATATCAGTAACCCACATCCTTTACCTTTGTGTATTCTTTCTGCAGAAGGTGGTCTCTGGAAACCAGTGTCCCCCCCCCCCCACGTTCCCGCCTTGATGATGGACCAATTTTACCACTTTTAACTGGAATTTGCTTTTTTATATATATATATATATATATATATATATTACACTCTTCAAATGTGCTTTAAAATGCATGGTTTTCCCTTTCACGAACAAGAAAATAATGACGTTATGATGGTTATGATGTTGGGCTGGTATAATAATGCCTTGGGGCTGGTATGACATTTTTTCCAGGGCTGGTTTTTATTTCCAGTCTGGCCCTGTTTCAGTCTTTTAGGGCTCCCTAAAAAAAAAAGCTTTCCACTACACCTGCTGTTTAAATACATTCCTCTATATGGAGTGGAAGCACCCAGAAGGGTCCTGGGCTCTACTAGAGAGTGTGTCTGAATTTGTACAAGTAGAGAGGAAGTTTGTAAACTGCTGGTCTGTTCCCATCATAAAGATGCTAGTGATCCACCATAACAGGTAAACCAATAGTTGAGAGAATTCTCATCTTTTGAGATCCCAATGGCAGTGACAGTTTGAATCCGTCCTTAAATCCCAATTTGAATTCGCTGGTTTTGCCCTCTGTCCCATTTTAGACTGTATCTAAATGAGACTCCTCCACTACAGAAGCAGGCCCCCATTTCCTCGAAAGATGAAAAATAAAAAATCTAGGTAGACTTATGCTTCAGTCATGATGGCTTATTACAAGCATCTAAATTTGTGTTTCATGTTCAACTTGCTGGCCCGCGTTCTGGTTCTAGCCCTATCCTTGTGCGGCGTTTTCGTGATGCTACCTTGGCTCCCTGATCCGTGGTTGTATGGACACCCAAGGGCCATGATGTCTATTGACACATTGCCCGCCCCTGGTCACGCCTTGCTAGTCCTTACCGTCCCAACCATCTCCGCCCCCCCTTTAAGATCTCGCTGTGCACGTGTGTCTGACCGTTGTGCTAGAGAAGAGGAAGGAAGGGGAAGAGGAAAGAGGGGGAAAGGGGAAAGGAAAGGGAGACACAAAAAAAAAGTCTTATATGCTGCTACAGGACTTGACAATTCACCCTTTGATTATACATCAACGGCAGTTTTTTCAGCACCCTCCTTTTTCAAACTTGAATTAAATTCATATCAGGTATGTTTAGAGGCTATGTTAGTCCTGTTAGAGGATAGGATACCACAAAAAAAAATATTTTGTGGTCCTTTCAATCCCTAACTTTTTTTCCTTTTTCTGAATTTTTTATATTTTAGTTTGCAATACTAGCCCCCTGCAACCACACTAAGGTCTGTTTGGTGCCTCGGCTGCTGTTACGGTGCGCTGCACTTGGCTCTGTCTTTTTGCTTGAGTGTGAGGTAGGTACGGTTTCTGTCAGTCTTTCACAATGGTTATTTTTCCACACACTCGATCGCTGTTTGTTCAACTACTCTTTGAGGCTGTAGCCATATTTTGTTACATTCATTTGTTTATAACATTTTGAACTAATATCTCTGTATGTATTCTCTATTAGATTCACAATAATGTATTGATCGACTCATACCCCTGAGGAAGGCAATGTTTGCCGAAACATGTCGGGAATATCTGCAACATCTTTTGTCAATTTTATTGGATCTCAAATGTTTTTTAAGATTTCTACCATTAAAACAATGTTTATATCTACAACTTTGATTGTTTCCTATATAAGACTTGTTTAAATGGCACCGTTATAATCCCCCTCAATTTTCCACAATTCCCTAATACTATTTTCAGGGATGAGGTGCCGGATCTAAAAGAGGACTTATCAATCACCTCCATTCACATGTTCAACTAATGTTCACACAAGTTCTCTGGCTTCCTGCAATACAGGCTGAAACCACATCCAAGGACTTTGGGTTTGCTTAATCATTGAGGGGCATGGTCTTTTCAGGCCAGACATTGACACCATGATTGGTTGTGTGTTTTTTTTCCCCCAGATACTCTGGTTTCCTTCCACACTCCAAAGTCACGCTTCTAGGTTAATTAACTCCTGTCTAAATTGACCCTAGTATGTGTAAAAAAAGAATGTGAGTTAAGGTCATTAGACTGCTCCATTATGTAAAGCAGTTTAAATGGTCAAAAGGGAGCAAATTAGAGAAGTTCATTGTTAAAATTTACAGGTACTTTCAGTCACACAATGAACACTGAACTAACATGTTACCACAGTAGGTTACACCTTCATATGTAAATATTGTCATAATAGTTTTACACCTTTCATATGCTGTTCAGTGGCAGCCGAGGATCTGTAAAAAGGTCACTTGCTAAGTCCAATCAGAACGGGATAGGTGTCACTTTTGTTATATTTGTGTCTTTTCCAATTTTTCCATCCATCTTGTGCTGGAGGGAAAACAGACATAACCAGTTGCCTACCTTGGGTGTCTTACAAACATCCTCTGTACACAGGATGTGTCTTGTATGCCCTGCAGGAAGCAGGGGGTGGGGCTAAGTCCCGCTGTGCATGTCTATGGAGCGCAGTGGTCTTTGTAATTCCACTGGTTCTGTGCTTTCAGAAAATGAATAGTTTAGGAGGGTCTTTTAAAACTCTTTTACAAACTCTGAAAGCTGTAAGTGAAAAATGAAAACTGCGTACACACATTTTTAATGATGAGAAAAATGGCATTTTTTTAATTGGTCATTAAAAACGATCGTGTGTAGGCTCCAGAGCATTTTTCGTGACGTGAAAAATGGGCATTAAAAATTTAGAACATGCTCTATTTTTTCTCAATGTTTTTCTCGACGTCGTTTTTCACGTGATGAAAAATGATCGTGTGTAGGCTTTAACGATGGGGAAAAAAACGTGCATGCTCAGAAGCAAGTTATGACAGAAATTTGCATAATCAAGGGTGGCGCCATTCGAATAGAACTTCCCCTTTATAGTGCCGTCGTGAGCATTGTACGTCACCGCGCTTTGCTCGAGCATTTTTTTTCACGATCGTTTGTATGCAAGGCAGGTTTGACAAGAATCACGTCAAGAAAAACTTTGTTTTTTCCATGACATCAAAAATGGTCGTGTGTACGCGGAATTAGAGAACGTTGGTTATTTACAGTTTTGTGTACCTTCCATTTTTACAATTTAGCAAAAAGGCACAATTAAAAATTTACAAATATTACTTTTTTTATTAACTCAATACAGGTTTAGCTTTTATATTTAGTAGGGATTTAGCAGGAATTTTGAAAAATGTGCTGTGTTTGTATCTGCTAATAAGCGTTTATTCATTGGTTTGCGCAAAAGTTATAGCTTATACAAAATTGGGGACTGTTTTATGGCATTTTTATTAATATTTTTTTTATCGTAAATGCGACATTATGGCGGACACATCGGACATTTTTGACACCATTTTGGGACCATTGTCATTTTTACAGCGATCAATGCTTTAAAAATGCACTGATTACTGTAAAAAACTGGCAGTGAAGGGGTTAACCACTAGGTGCCGCTGCAGGGGTTAAGTCAGTACTAGTGAGTGATTCTTACTGTTAGGGGGCGTGGCTACACGTGACACATCACTGATGACCATTCCCGATCACGGGGAATGGTCATCAAGTGACAGTGTCACAAGACAGAATAGGGGAATGCCTTGTTTGCAAAGGCATTCCCCTGTTCTGCCTTGCCGACCGCAATCGCGGGCCTTGCGGAGGGCGGGCGTGCGCGCCCCCCGGCGGTGCCCACTGGGCTGCAAATTTAAAGAGATGTACCTGTACTCCAATCTGTCTGCACGTGCCCGGCGGTCGGCAGGTGGTTAAAGTCTAACATATATTATTTACTATGGGGGTTATTTATGAAAGGCAAATCCACTTTGCACAAGTGCAAACTACAAGTCAGATGACAGGTTACAGCAGATGAACAGGTTGTAGTATTGTGCTGTCAAAATATGATACTGTCTGTAGCTTACTATGCAGAATACATGTGCCCTTGTTACATGTGGCCTTTAACCTCCCTGGCAGTATTAATATTTCAGATTTTAGGTGCTGAAAGCGGTACAATTATTTTGCATGGAAATTTGGCATTTTACATTGTAGGCCTGTAATTCTTAGGAATAACTCACTTAAATCTGTCCGAACAAGAGTCTAGACATCCCGGGTATGATAAAGTTTGAAAAACAAAATAATAAATTATAATATAATAAATAACTATAAAAAATTATTACAAATAATAATATAATTATAATAAAAATTATTTAATAATGTAATCAAATCAAAAACACTGAAATTTGCTCAGTTGCAGAATTGTCGCTGTCATTACTTAAATTTTTTTATGACGAATTTTCCCACAAATCGCTATCGCTCAAATCTGCAAGTGATTATAATTTATTATCGCTGTTTTCTAGCTGCTCTAAAACCACTTTTGACACGTTGACATAATGGGACACTTTTTGGTTGCTATGCACAATCTCCAGTTTCCAGTCAGAAAGAATAGTTTTTATTATATAAAAGTACATGCAGGACACTGGGCAGACCACTAGGGACAAAGGGGGTGTGTATTTTTTTCATACAGTACTGTAATCTATAAGATCACAGTATACTGTATGTAACGTGTTTATTTACTTTTTTTAAAATCCGTGCGTCGTAACGTCGCTTGTGTGACAACGGAGCTCGGCGTCACACAGGCACTGTGTGAATCGAGCAAGGACACCGCTCGATCACACAGCGGAGAGGCATCGCAGGATCCAGGGACAAGGTAAATAATTCCCTGCCAGTGGATGCTGCAAGGCGATGCCGAGTCTGGCTCGGGGTTACCGCTTTTGGTTCTGAAATTTCACCCCGAGCCAGACTCGGGAATACCGCCAGGGGGGTTAAGCAGTCTCCATAGACGGGAAGAAGAAAGTCAGGAAGAAGGGGTGGATCATTACACAGAAAGGAAGTGTGTAATAGATCAGACAAAAAAAAATACAGAAACTGTGCATTACCGCAAAAGGTCACTAGATGGCAGCATGTAATCTAAACATAACATACATAGAAAATGGTTGAGAGAAACAATGGCCCGGATTCATATACATCGGCGCATATATAAGCCGCCGTAGCGTATCTTCTTTGCAGATACAACCGGCCCTTTTGAGGGCAATCATAATGCTTATGCGGCCTACGGTGAAATTGAGTTTGACACCCCTGCTCTATCTGGCCAATGCTGATTGGCCAGGTGCTAATCACACGCACTCTCCCAAGGAAAAAAAAATACTCTCTAGCAATACACACCAAACTGAGCATGTGCAGCCTGACTCTTAATGCTCTGTTCTATCGAGAGATGGGTTGAGGCAAAGAAGAGAAGGATCAGAGAAGAAAGGATCACACAGCCTTTATACACAATGCAGCTGATTAACCCCTTCGGTTCCACGGTGAGTATAACAAGCATGCTTTACTGCATATGCACACTGATTTTACTGTTGTGGATTTAGTAACACTTTAAATCCCTTTTTGCTGCTGACCTGTCTATAAAAAAAAATTCTGCTGCAAAAAAAATGCCGATTCCTCCATCCACACATTTGCAGTGCATCAAGGAATCATTCCTGCTGTGCTATTGTGTTCTGACAGCAGAGAGACTTCCTTGTCATCAGAATACAATGATCAGTGCTGCCACCTTTAGCCAGTGGTACTGATCGTTCAGGAAAAAACATTCAGGCTGGCTGTGGATACATGGATCAAACTTTGGCTGGTCCCTGCTGAACTGGCTCAATTTCAATCCATGTATAGTTGCCCTAAAACCTGGTATACACTAACAACCACTGGGTTGCACAAAAAAAACTGACAGCTCCGGTTGGAGACACTGTACTAACCATGCAAGGTTAGTCCAGCGATCTCCCTCGCTGAGCTGTTGTGTTCTGACAGGGGGACGGCCCCACCGCCAGAACACATTACAATCAGCATTCTCTGCCATTGGCTGAGAGTGCTGATCGGGAGCCAGTCAGCCGCTGGTTTTCCAGCATGCATGTCCAACAGAAGCCGGCTGGTTTCTGTCAAACAGACATACACACAGGCAGAATGTCGGACGTTTTTTTTTTGAACCAGCAAATGTCTCCCCGCATTCTGCCTGTGAGTACAGGGCTTAACTCTGAAATCTCAAATGTCAAAGCAATAGTTGACCATGCCATGCAGACAATGTAAACATATGTATAAAGCCTATGTAGCCGTTCCCCTGCTGAGTGATGTGGCCCACCTGTCACCCTGCCCAGCCCATCATTCACTTCCAGACACTCCAAGACAATGAACAAGTCCATCAGCTTTGTTTGTTTTGTATTTTATTGAGGGATTCGAACTTGGATGGGGTTAAGGAATTCATGGGATGCCCAGAAAATTATTCTTGCATGGTTTGAGACAATTCAGATATAGGGATGACCCGAAAATCCCCCCCCCCCCCCCCCGTTCGGTTCGCACCAGTAACTTCGAACGGACTGAACGTTTGCGCGAACATTTAGAACCCCAATGACGTCTATGGGACTCGAACGTTCGAATTCAAAAGTGCTAATTTTAAAGCCTAATATGCAAGTTATTGTCGGAAAACGGGTTTGAGGACCCGGGTCTTGCCCCAGGGAACATGTATCAATGGAAAAAAAAGTTAAACAGGGGCATAAAAATTGGGTCTTAGGCACTGGTGCTGGTACCACAACACTGCAACCCCTCACAGATACTCTAGTTGGAGCGCAGGAATGAGCCCGCTGCAAAGTATTGCATCAACAATTGTAATTACACGCCCCTGTTAAACAGGGGCAGAAAAATTGGGCCTTGGGCACTGGTGCTGGTGCCACAACACTGCAACGCCTCACAGATACTCTAGTTGGAGCGCAGGAATGACCCCGCTGCAAAGTATTGCATCAAAAATTGTAATTACACGCCCCTGTTAAACAATTGGGCCTTAGGCACTGGTGCTGGTGCCCAGAACCAAAAAAAATCTTACAAGCTATCAGCATGATCATTGAGGAGGAAAAGAATAGTCACTTAGCATAACAGGATAGTCACTCAGCATCAGCATAGGCAGTCTTGAAGGGATCTGACATTAAAAAAAAATTATTCAGTTACATCAGCATCAGGTGCTTGGTAGCTTGTGGTGATCCAAGCCTGATTCATTTTTATGAAGGTCAGTCGATCGACTGAGTCGGTGGAGAGGCGCACCCTGTGATCTGTTACAAAGCCTCCAGCAGCACTGAATGTTCATTCTAAAAAGAACGCTGGATGCAGGACAAGCCAGTAGCTCAATTGCGTACTGTGCAAGCTCTGGCCAGTGATCCATCCTCAAGACTCAGTAAGCCAGAGGATTTTCGGTGGGAAAGGTGTCCAAGTCTGATCTTGCCCCCTAGGTATTCCCGCACCTGGTAAAACAGACGCCTGCGATGGTTGCTGGAGTCATACCTTGGGGCTGCGGACTAAAAAATTGTCTGAACGCATCGGTCAGACGGCCACCTTCTCCACCGCTCCTTCTGTGACTGACCGAAGCCTCAGCAACATGTTGTCCAGGACCAGGATTTGGTAACCTCCCAGTATCTGGGAACGCGTTGCACAGACCTTTCTGCAAGGCCTCCTGAAGATGTTTCATCTTCTGCTCCCTCTGTGCCGGCAAGATAAGGTACAACCTTACTCTTGTAACGTGGATCAAGGAGGCTTGCCAGCCAGTAATGATCCCTCTCCAGGAATATGAGGATCCTTCCGCAAGGCTTTGCAGGATCAGGGAGGCCATACAACGTAGGTTTGCTGAGGCATTCGGTGCGGAGTCCTCTGGTTCACTGAGGACGACATGACCTGCAGCCACCTCGTCCCAGCCACGTACAAGTCCATGGGTTCCTTGGGACTGTAATTTATCCCTTGAAATCTGCTGCTGATGCTGAGTGCTAGGCTCCACCTCCATGCTGACACAATCCTCCTCCTCATCATCCTCTTCCTGTGTGATAGGCGGGCAAGCAGGAACACTGTCTGGATAAAGGGGGCCTTGAGAGGTAAGGAAGTCCTCCTCTTCCTCCATCTGTTCTGCCTTAAGGGCCCTGTCCATTATTCCATGCAGTGTGTGCTCCAACAGGTGAAAAAGAGGGACAGTCTCACTGATGCATGCACTGTCACTGCTTACTATCCTCGTGGCCTCCTCAAATGGTGACAGAACAGTGCATGCATCCCTGATCATGGCCCACTGGCGTGGGGAAAAAAACAAGCTCCCCTGACCCTGTCCTGCTGCCATATTGGCACAGATACTCATTGATGGCCCTCTGCTGCATGTGCAGCCGCTGCAGCATGGCCAACGTAGAGTTCCACCTGGTGGGGGTGTCACAGATTAGGTGGGCAGGTTGTATTCCTTTTGGAGGTCTGCCAGCCGAGCACTGTCATTATATGACCATCGGAAATGCACACAGACTTTTCTGACCTGCTTCAGGACATCCTGTAAGCCCGGGTACCTGCCCAAGAACCACTGCACCACCAAGTTAAGGACATGAGCAAAACAGGGCACATGGGTCAGTTATCCCAGTCGCAGAGCGAAGTGGAGGTTGGTGCCATTGTCGCAAACCACCATTCCTGGCTTAAGCTGGCGTGGCGTCAACCACCTCTAAGCCTGCCCCTGCAGAGCTGACCGAACCTCTGGCCCAGTGTGGCTCCTGTCCCCCAAGCACACCAGCTCAAGCACCACATGGCATCTCTTTGCCTGCATTCCTGCGTAGCCCCTTGAACGCCTACGGAGCACCGCTGGTTCAGAGGACACATCAGCACAGGAAGAGGCCACAGAGGAAGAATAAGAGGAGGGGGTGGAGGAGAGAGGTGTGTCACAACCAGTAGTAGCATTTTGGAGGTGTGGTGGCATGGTGGCGGAACAACCTCCAACACTACTGTACCTTGTCCTGCGTCCTTCCCAGCTGCCAGCAGAGTCACCCAATGTGCCATGAAAGATAGGTAACGTCCCTGTCCATGCCTGCTGAACCATGAGTCAGGTCGACATATGTCTGGTCAAGCATGTGGTGCCCAAGCGGGTGATGTTTTGGCTACGCGAGATATGCTTGAGATGTTGCAAATAGCAGCGGTGCGATCTGATGCACTCGTCTCAAAAAAGGCCCACACCAAAGAACTTTTGGAATAACGCTGAGAGACAGCAGCGCCCTGCACATGCGTAGCTCCGCGTTGTGATGCAGTCGGTGTGCTGCCCTTAAGCTGGCCCCTGGAGGGCATCCTGCCTCGTTGAAGATGTGCCTGTGCCTCCTCCTCCTCCTCTCTCCTATCAGGCACCCACGTAGAGTCAGTGACCTCATCATCCCCTCCCGCCTCATCACTGTAGAAAACCTGGCAGTATGCTGCAGCTGGGGGAACATGACTGCCAGATTGATGTCCTTCTTGGGCACCCCCTCTCTCTGAGCTCACGTTACTGCCTTCCTCTAGCTGTGTACCATCATCGGAGCCTTCAAAATGCTGCACATCCTCATGCAGCATGTACCCAACACTGTGGTCAAACAGTTCGGGGGACTCCTCAGGAGGACATGGTGGGGCTAGGGAAGGAGTGACTGATGCCATTGAGCAGAGGGAAGAGGCCGCCTTGGCAGCTGCTTTGTCAGATAAAGTAGCCTGAGCCTGGGTGAGAGAGGATGAGGAGGATGAGGACGGCTTGGTCATCCACTCTACCAAGTCTTTGGCATGTTGCGGCTCAACACGGCCAGCTGCCGAAAATAAGGACGAGCGTGTCCCACGGCCACGTGCTGATGAGGATACACCGTGTCCACGACCAGAACTGTTTCCTCTAGACGCAGAGCCTGCTTGCCCTCTTTTATCGGCTCGTGACTCTCTGCCTCTCCTTGTTGTCCTTCCAGACATACTAATGGGTCATTATGGGCCGTGACACGGCACTCGAATTCGGCGCGAACGGCCCGTAACGTTCGTATTTCGACGAACGGTCGAACATACGATGTTCGAGTCGAACGTGAGTTCGACTCGAACACGGAGCTCATCCCTATTCAGATATTCTCCTCCTGCACAAAACTTGCTGCAGACTATCTCTCCTTCTTTCTCCAGCACAGTTTTTCAGGCGCATCTAGTCCATGGTTAGGCCCAACTCTGGTTCCAGCCAGGCCTAGCTAAAAGTACCTTATCATAGGCAGGGACTGTGGGCCCCTATGTTGTAGCAAATAAAGTTCAAGTGCTAGCTGCCCTCTTTGGTGGACTACTGATCTCAGGCAGCCCTCTGCAGACCCTGACAGCCCTTCCAGCTGCAGCGGCCAAACTTCACTGCCAGTAACATCACAGTCTATCCCGCTGGCTCTACATCCATTTCAGACTATACACTTCCAGTCTGCTACGGCATGCCTCTCCCAGCTCTCCGGACTGTCACTTACTGACACTTGATGGACACTTGATGGATCCCTCCTGGAGACTTGCCCGGCAGTATTGCCCACTGTCCTCTCCTGCTCCTGTTCAGGACATCCCTTGGGTTGTGTGGGGTTCCTTTACAGCTCCAAGCCCCCTGGTCCAAGGTCACCCACCCAGAGTAGGGGGCTTACTCAAACGCCCTGACAGCCTAATACTCTATCTCCAGTTCTTTCACCCGAACAACTCCTCCCCAGCTGGGTTGACCCTCAGTATTTAACCACTCCCATTCTGGGCAGGCATCAACTTCCCTAGTCACTCCTAACCCCCCACAGTTAGAATCACTCCCTAGGTAACACATTTAACACTTTTTTCGCCCCCTAGTGTTAACTCCTTCCCTGCTTGTGACATTTTTACAGCAATCGGTGCATTTGTATGTCAGGGCTGGGCTCAGCCCTTCCTTCTCTGAGCTGGCTACTCAGCTGTCGGCTAATTGCCAGCTCCTATCTCTTCACAGTGACTTACCTGCTGATGATCTGGCTCATCAGTCCTGCCTACTTAAGCCTTCCAGTTCACTTGCTCTCTGCCTTCGCCTTGGTCAACATCTTAGAGACTATCTCCTGCGTTCCTGTTGAAGACTGGCTTGGCTGACACATCCCTTCTAGCTCTTGATCCCGCTTGCTGTCGATTCTCGTGAATTGGTGCTGGTTATGGGATTGCTTATGGACATGCTCAGTGAACCAGTTGTTTGGCCAGGAACAGTGGGAGGAGGAGTTCCTGGGCCAAGAATTGGTTGCGCCAGCGTGACCAGTTCTCTCATATGCCTCTGCTTAGGGAAATTCCAGGAGAATCATCCTAATGACTATAGGAACTTTCTCCGTATGACGGACCCCCTATTCAACCTTCTGCTGGATCTTCTGTCCCCCTATATCACGAGGCAGGACACTGTGATGCGCCAAGCCATCACGGCTGAGCAGAGGCTTATTGCCACGTTGCGGTACCTGGCGACTGGGAGGAGCCTGCAGGACCTCAAGTTCTCGACAGGCATCTCTCCCCAGGCGCTTGGGATCATTATACCGGACACGTGTTCTGCCATCATACATGTTCTGCAGGAGGAGTATCTTAAGGTAAGTTCCCTCATTTTAACATCACAATGTGTTTTCCAAAAATGTGTGCTAAAGTCTAATCTTTATTTGTTTCCTAATAACCATGAGATTGTAATATGCTGTGTGTTGGATGTTCCCTTTTCTCCCCATGCATGTTGTTAACCTTTCCATGTTCATATTTTTGGCCTACCTGCATATTTTGACCTTACCCACCATAAACCTGTCCAGCATGCTATCCTAGGGCCAAACACACCTAACAAATTTTTTGGAGATTTTTTGTATAATCCATTGTAGTTCAACCCCCCCCCCCCCCCCTCCCCACCGAAAATTGTTTATTGCTCTATCATCAGAGGGGTGTGGAGTCTGATAATTAAGTGGGCCTATATTTTAGTACAGAAATACTCACTCCACAATGATTGGAGGAAATGTGAATCCTGTTGTTGATGTTGCACAATGATGGTTTTTGTATTGTGTTAGCAATGTTTATCTGACAAAGTACTAATAATTTTTATTTTGTTTGTGCCCACAGCTTCCCTCCACACCACAGGAATGGCAGACTGTGGCTTCCCAATTTGCCCAGTGTTGTGATTTTCCGAACTGCGGTGGAGCAACAGATGGGAAACGTCCGCATAGTGCCGCCACCTCGTTCGGGGTCGTACTATTTCAACTATAAAGGTTTTCATAGTATCGTGTTGATGGCGGTGGTGTCGGCACAGTATGAGTTTCTATATGTGAACGTGGGGAAGAACGGCCGGCTGTCTGATGGGGGAGTGTTCGCGCGGACTGAATTCTACAGTCGTCTCCAAGCTGGTGATCTGGCACTGCCACCGGATGAAGACAATGTTGAAGGACTTCCGTTTGTGTTTCTAGCGGACGAAGCTTTCGGGCTTGGACCTCACCTCATGCGGCCTTTTCCCCAGAGGACCCTCACCTCAGAGAGGAGGGTGTTCAATTTCAGGTTGGCCAGGGCTCGGAGGGTAGTCGAGAATGCCTTTGGGATACTCTCCAACCGGTTCCGCCTGTTCCTGATAGCGATACATCTGGCGGAATATAAATTGAACACCGTTGTTTTTGCCTGCTGCATTTTGCACAACTTTCTACGCAGGCACTCCCAGGCGTACCTACCCAACATCGGTTCTGAGGCGCGACTACCCTCAGATACCCTTCCTGGGCTGGACACTGGTCGCTCTGGCTTGGCCACCCAATCTGCTCGTGATGTACGCGACAAATATGTTGAGTACTTCATGGGTCGGGGGGCCATTGCTATGCCAGATAATATTTCTTTCTAATTCGGCTCCCAAAAGAAAGAAATATTCACATAACTAATAAATAATTTGACCATTGGACTTTATACAGTTGTTTGTCATTATTGCTTTTTCTCTTTTTATCTGTCTTCCTGGTTCTCAAAAAAACTAGTGCACTTCTAGTGCCAAATGTAGTTTTCAGGTTTTAGTAACTAACCACAATTGCACATTATTCACTCATCTACAAACTGGGTATTCAGCATAGAAAGAATAAAGCCACTAATTTTTCAGATTTTGCAATTTTATTTTTTATTTTCAGCTTGTTCATTATCCTGAAATTTGTAGATTTTTGGATCTAAACATGCCTTTTTTTTTTTGGTATTTTTTTAGAAAACAATGTAGTAATTTTTTTTTCTTTTTTAGCAAAACAATGTAGTAAAATATATTTTTGGTTCACAAACAATGTAGTAAAATATAGTTTTTGTTCACAAACAATGTAGTAAAATTGTAGCATTTTTCCCAAACCAAATTTTTTATGGAAATTTAGACTTTACAAAATTTTTGTATTTGTTTTTTGTTTTTTTTAATATATATTTTTCTCAATTTTTTTTTTTTTGGGGAAATTTTATTATTATTTTTTTAGTTTTTTTTTATATATATATTTTGACCAAAAATTTTTTAATTTTTTTGTAAATTTTTTTGTTTGAAGAAATTTTTAAGCTATTATTTTTTTTCCATTTTTACTATATATTTGGAACAAAATATAATTTTTTTTTTACCAAATTTTTTGGTTTAGAAATATATATGTATTTATTTTTTTAATGTAAAATGTTTGTTCAAATTTTTTGGATTATCTTTTTTGATCTGTCTTTTTTTTTTAGGCTTGTTGATTTTAACCCAATTTTTTTGGGAAAAAGGATAAAATGTAAACAAATTTTAAAATACAAATGTGTAACTTTTATCTATTCACAACACCAGTCATGGTGTGATTTCACACCGGAACACACCAAAATTTGAAGATGCACACCTTCAGTGTAATTCGCCAAATGTCAGTTCTTCAACATAGAAACACAGACAAATGGCGACATGTGCTATCTGCCATCATGGGTGATCAATGTCTGTGTTTTGTGGGAGCAAACCCTTCCTCGAAAACTACTTGAGAATCGAGGAGGGGGTTGTACCCACAAAGCACAGATAATAGCACATGTTGCCACACTGTGTGTGCATCTTCAAATTTTGGCGTATTGCTGAGTATAAAATTAAAACGGGTTGGGGGATGGGCGGGGGAGGGTTTCAGTCTTTGACATGGCCCATCATGTCGATTATATTTTTATAATTCTGTTCTATGACCATCATCCTTTGCCGCATATTGTCCATCTCTGTGCAGCACTCCATAATGAAATTTTTCACATTCTGTTCCATGACAACCATCCTTTGCCGCATATTGTCCATCTCTGTGCTGCACTCCATAACCTGCTGGATAATTATTGCAGCACTTGCGCGAGAAAAATGAGGAACACCATCTTCATCCCTTAAAAAAAGCCACAAAAAAAAAATCAATTTTACAGGCCTATCGACATCTAGGGTTGCCACCTCATCCCTTTAAACCAGAAAACATATTAATTACACAGGTTCTGTGGCTGATTAAGGTGGTAATTAAACTCACCTGGTGCCATATCTGCATTACATTAGCCACAGAACATGTGTAATCCATATGTGTTCGGGATTAAAGGGATGAGGTGGCAACCCTATCTACATCTGTTTTGCCCTATAAAGCTGGGGTGACACTGACCTGATGGTGTGCTAATTTCCACCTCCACAACTTCTCCATCTTTAATAACTCCTCCTCCTTCAACCACTTCACCATCATCTTCCACGACTCCTCCTTCTTCAACCACTTCCCCCTCATCTTCAACGACTCCTCCTTCATCTTCCATAACTGCTTCATCCATCAATCCACCTTCTTCCAAATCCCCACATTCTTCTTCTTCAACTTCCCATTCATCTCCCAGAAATTCTAAATCCAAAATGACTTCTTCCTCCTCTCTTCCTTCCTCCTCTCTTCCTTCCTCCTCTCTTCCTTCCTCCTCTCCTTCCACATCCTCCTCCTCCTCCACATGGCGAGATGGGCGATTTCTGGCGTGTCTGGCCCTCTCTGCCTCCTCCAAATGCTGTCGTCTTCTTTCCCCTAAATAACACAAAAACAAAATGTATACTCATCAGCACACAGATATTGGAGAGCAGAAATCACACACATTGTTTAGAAGGAAGAGGCTTTAATTTAGTATCTTTTTTGCTCTTCTCCCCCCAAACCTACATTTTTGGATGACTTCTAGGCCAAGCTTTGATTCTGGCCCTTTTTAGCGAAGTGACACACATGGATGTCCCCCCTCAACTTAATTTCTCGGAAACCATACAAATTAGTGTAATATTTTGGGGGAGACACAGGTGCTCTGGCTTCCAGATGGGAAAACAGCTGCTTATTATCACTGTTTGCATTTCACATTCTATCAATCTAATTTTTCAAAAATAGCTTTTTACACAATGTTTACAAACAATGTTTTTGGCCAGAGAGCCATGTCCAGGTGTGTTGTTCCTGGGCCAACATCGTATTTGGGATAAACAATCTGATGTGAACGATGTTTCCTATTAACACTCGTTGCAAAAGATAATTATTTTATTTAAATACATTAAATTTCAACATGTGTTCAGAAGTACAACCAGGCCAAGGAGACAGATGTAGAAATGTACATGACCAAGAATTAACTAATAAAATTCCCACCCCCCAAAAATAAAGGACTTACTTTTCTTGATTATTTTTTTGATCTTCTTGAACTGATGTGGCTCCCGCAGTTTCAAGTCGGACCAACGCTTCCGTAGCTGTTCTTTTGACCTGGTGACACCAAACATCTCCTTCATTCTCCTTGCCACCTTGTCCATAATTTCCCCCTTTCTGTGGTTAGGGGTCTTGTATGGCCCATATTGCCCATCATAGTCCTTCCTCCGCATTATGTCTACCAGCTCCACCATTTCTGAAAAAGCAATATTAGTGGCCTTATACCGTTTGGGCCTGGATCGGGACGTTCCTGCCTCTGTCCCTTCACTTGTGACATCGCCCTTTTTCATTCACACAGTGATTAGGGGCGTGGAAAAGAGGAAATGTTCCGTCATGGGTGGGGACGAGGGCGGCGTTTCATGCATACGCGGAGTGTAGAGAATGAATAAGACGTGATTACGTAGGTTACGTGGAGATTATTCGCTCGTTTTACCATTGATTAGGGGGCATGGCAAAGGTGACGAGGGCGGCGCGTCCGGCACACGCAGAGTGTATAAAAGGGAAACTACGTGATTACATAGGTTACGCGGAGATTATTACAGCATGCTTAACGGGGAGCTAGAGAGACTAAGGTAAGAAATTACAACATGGGATCAGCAGAGGCCTAGAAACTTGAGAGCCATGGGATTGGGGTTTTGTCTGTTGTTTGCACCCTTTTTTAACGCTACTTATGTTTCTTGTGGACCAAAATGGTATTTTGTTCTCCAAATGCTTTGACACATCACTAAATCTAGATGTGCAGAATGCTCTACCTCTTTTTACTTTTTGCCAGGTGTATTGTGATCATGCAAGTATTGTTCTGTGTTGGTTGGACAGAGGTAATTAGGAAGTGTATTTATATGTCAGCAATGCTGAGGGGCATGCTATCTACACATGAAATAGTGCCTTGATGAATGGTCAAATTATTACTAATTGGGGATGGTTATAGATCCCACGTATTTTGAGAAATTTAACCAAAGGGTCTGCATGTAAACTCAGTTTTTGGAACAACAATGGGGCAGAGCTGGCCAGCATTTTAGCTGCAGGAGACACTGTGTTTGAATAATAGCTGAAAAATCTTGGGCCACATATTCTGACAATGTGAATGCTGAGCCTTTTTTAACGCTATTTTTTTTTGTTTTTAACAGTGTTAATCTATAAAAAAAATCCAACAACAAATACAAAAGATGAACCATATAGTGGGACAGGATAATATTGTCAGGCTCATCCAAAAGTTCAGGGAAATGCCCATACTGTGGGATTCGAAACACCCCCAATATCATAATAGAAACCGACGAACGACAGCACTTGCCGAGATCGCAACATACATGCAGACTTGGATTCCTGGCTGCACAGGCGACATAGTGAAGGATAAAATGTCCAACCTGAGGAGCGCATACCAGAAAAAAAAACGACAACAACATGACCAAAGATCAGGAGCAGCAGCAAGCGAGTCAACAGAGCCCAGTCTGTGGTACTACAAAGAGCTCGAGTTTTTGCGTGATCAAATGGAGGGCCGGAAATCAATGTCAAGCCTTGCTTCCAGCCGTCATCGCAGCGGACCTTCCACGGATCCCCACACCCCTGAAGAGTACGGTGAGGGGCTGGCTGACATGGAGCCAGATCTGCGACTCTCCCCTTCTGAGGTAGAGTATTTTGCAACATATTTCTGGGCTGCTAATTATTGTTTGTTTATTGAGTTGATATTGTAATCCCCCCCAAAAAAAGGAAAAGAAAAGTCGTGGGCATAAAAATAGGGGTCATGGATGCCAAGTGCAGGGGTCAGAAGGAGAGTCTGTTCAAGTTTAAAGTAAGAAAAAAGAAACCAGTCTAGAGCATGAAAATGTGTGTCACTTGATTGTGCAAAATATTACAACATGTCCCTTTTTTTGACACAGGAAGAAGAGAGCAGCCAGGAGTTGTCAGCTCCTGATGCTGAGGTCCATGTCAGCCAGGCGGAAGGGGTCAGTGGCAGCCAGGAGGAGGCCGGGCCCAGTAATAGTCAGCAGGTCCCCAGGCCCAGGCTCAGCACCACGAGCCAAGTCCCTCCCCTCCAGGTCAGGCAACCAGGCCTAATGAGGCGCAGGAGGGAAGTTGAGGATGCAAGCCTCGAAATGATAAAGGAGGCTAGTGCCTTAATAAGGGCCCCCCTCAACCCCACTGAGGCATACAGCGCCTACGTGGCACATGAAATGTCCCAAACGGGGGAGGACAATAGGAGGCTGGCCAAGGACCTCATAAACCAGGTCCTTTTATGGATGCATCGGGGCAAGCTGACCAGTCAGACTGAGCTGAGTGACCCAGCCTATCCTGCCCAACACCTGCAACCTCCTCCTGCTGCCACATCATCCCCACCTGCAAGGGGCCGTGGACGGGTCCGTGGAAGATCCGCTGCAATGCAGGCTGCAAGGAAGGTTACAAGGAAGAGGACAAGGTGATTCCCGGCCTTCCAGATTCACGCAAAAACTGTTTTTTTTTTTTGGACTGCCACAGCCTGGGCTCCATTGGCTCACTTGCTGCTGCTCCTGGTTTTTGGTTTTGTGGTTCTTTATATTTTTTGCGGTATGTGCTCCTCAAGGTTTGCCATTTTGTCCTTGACTATGTTGCCTGTGCAGTCTGGAACACAAGTCTGCATGTATGTTGCTATCTGAGCAAGTGCTGCCGTTCTAGTTTATCTTTTTTTTTTTAGGGCTAAAATAAATTGCTTTTTGCTTTACTGAAAAACCTTGTCTATTGTGTTTTAATACTGTGGTGATTATGCATGAAACAAATTAATATGTGTCATTTACAAAGGACACAAACTCCTTGGGGGGGGGGGGGGGGGACATTTGGTGTAACAACTTGGGAAACCATAAAACTAAAAAAAGGAAAAACACACGCACAAAAACAATGTTGACATAACTTGCCAAACACAAAAAAAAGGGGCCCCAAAAAACAATGTTGACATAACTTGCCAAACACCAAAAAAAATAAAAATAAAAGGGCCCCAAAAAACAATGTTGACATAACTTGCCAAACAAAAACAAAAAAAAATAAAAGGGCCCCAAAAAACAATGTTGACATAACTTGCCAAACACAAAAACAAAAAAAAATAAAAGGGCCCCAAAAAACAATGTTGACATAACTTGCCAAACACAAAAAAAAAGGGCCCCAAAAAACAATGTTGACATAACTTGCCAAACAATAAATTAAAAAAAATAAAATAACATCAACATTAAATAAAAATAACATAACATAAATATATACATGTGGAGGACATAAAGAAAGTTACAACATCTGGATAGATAGCATCAGCAAGAGAACGGGTTTATTCTAGCAAGAGAACGCTTTAAAAAAAAAAGAGGCAATAAACGACGCACTAGATATTTAAAATGACGAATGTGCCATGTCACAAACAAACAAGAGTTTTACCTGAACGAGCGCTCCCATCCCCTTATTTTGACTGAGCATGCGCTGGTTTTTTTTCCACGGATATTGTGTACTAACCAACGGATCTGTCCGGTGGACAGGTTCCCAGCGGATAGATTTCTTAGCATGCTAAGAAATTTTTATCCGCTGGAAATACATCGGCCAGAAAAATATCCGCGGAAAAATATCCGCTGGGCCGTACACACCACCGGATCTATCCGCTGAAACCGATCCGCGGATAAATTCCAGCGGATAGATCCTCTCGTGTGTACGGGGCCTTGGGCCCCGTACACACGAGAGGATCGATCTGCTGAAATTGATTCGCGGACCGGTTTCAGCCGATAGATCCCCTGGTGTGTACAATCCAGCGGATATTTTTCCGCAGATTTTTTCCCCCGGGGATGGATTTCCAGCGGATCAAGATTTCTTAGCATGCTAAGAAATCTATCCGCTGGAATCCAGTCCAGCGGATTGATCCGCTGGTCTGTACAGACTCAGCGGATCAATCCGTCCGATTCCATCCCTCGCATGCGTCGTAATGATTCGACGCATGCGTGGAATTCCTTATATGACAGCGTCGCGACACATCACCGCGGAGGGAATTCCGCGGGGATTTTGATCTCATGGTTAGTACAACCATGAGATCAAAATCCGCCAGAGGATTTATCCACGGAAACGGTCCCCCGGACCGTTTCCGCGGATCGATCCTCTCGTGTGTACTAGGCCTTAGAGTTACAGTGTGTAGAGGATATATATGCATCCCAGGTGTTGTGTATATATATATTCATACACTGTATTGAGTTTAGCTAGATCCGCTCTTCCTAATTTACTGACAGGCAGGCAGGTGATTGTGCTAGCTGCAGTATTTTCATGTGGTGTACTGTCTGTGTCCTCTGTACAGTGTGCACCTAAAGCTACGTCAATAGATTTGCTGGTGTTTCTTATATTAATTCCTAAAGGCAGATTCTGGGAAAAATGAGAATCACAATTCTTTTGCTTAGATTGAAGATCACGATTCTCTCACGATTCTCAAAAAAATGCATGGTACTTTTGTTAGCATGCATTTTTGTGATTTTTTTATTTTTTATTTACACGCACAGAGTATGTGCCTTGCTGCAGAACAGCCTATTAATTTGAGAATGAACTGCCTGCCACCCCTCAATAGCACCAAAGTGCATGGGCCTTTTTTTTATTTTTATTTTTTAATGCCACTTCATCAAAATGCATGGTGCTTTTGTTAGCATGCATTTTTATTTTTGTGATATTTTTTTTATTTACACACATTCATTCTCAAATTAATAGGCTGTTCTGCAGCAAGGCACATACTCTGATGCATCGCATAGATGTGAAGTTGAACCTTTAAAACACAGTCAGGAGGCCAAGGGGCACCAAAAAAAACAAATTTTCAAAAAATCATTTGTCATTGGGACAGAAAGTGAGGTGCAATCTTCTGAACAGATGTGCACAGACAGCAAAACAAATGTTACAGGGGTGATAACCCCTCTCTATGTTTTCCAAACAGCTTAAAAAAATAGATTTTTTGGCTGGAGCTACACTTTAAAAAAGTACCAGTTAAAAATTACAAACAGATTTTACTTAAAGCGGGGGTTCACCCTAAAAAAAAAAATTCTAACATTACAATGAGCTGACCTGTGACACGGACATAATGCTGGTGTTTTATTTTTTTTCGTGCATACCGTTTTATCTGTATTTTCTCCCCGGATTCCCCGCTGGAGTGGGCGTTCCTATTCACAGGGTAAGTGATTGACGTTCTTCCGACCGGCGCATACAGCGCTTCACGAGTTGCCGAAAGAAGCCGAACGTCGGTGCGCAGGCGCAGTATAGCACCGTATAGAGCCGACCCAACGTTCGGTTTCTTTCGGCAACTCGTGACGCACTGTATGCGCCGGTCGGAAGAACGTCAATCACTTACCCTGTGAATAGGAACTCCCGTGGGAAATCCGGGGAGAAAATACAGATAAAACGATATGTACGAAAAAAAAAAAAAGACCAGCATAATGTCCGTGTCACAGGTCAGCTCATTGTAATGTTAGATTTTTTTTTTAGGGTGAACCCCCGCTTTAACAACAAACCTACAGTCCCTGTTTTGTTTGCACCGCCTGCATACTGCTGTTAAAAGTATATAGACCCTTTGGTCTGGTAATGACCTGGGGGGAGGGGGGCGGGGAAACCCATGCTATTTTTCTCAATGATTTTCATCCATATTGCAGACATTACATTAAAACCGTAAGCAGTTTTAAATTACTTTTTTCTTATAGTAACACCCAGCAGGTACGATATTTAAAGGATTTTTTTTTCACTTTAAGCATCATTAAAATCACTGCTCCAGAAAGAACGACCGTTTTTAAAACTTTTTTTTCCATTGATACATGTTCCCTGGGGCAAGACCCGGGTTCTCAAACCCGTTTTACGACAATAACTTGCATATTAGCCTTTAAAATGAGCACTGTTGAATTCGAACGTTCCAGTCCCATAGACTTCAATGGGGTTCTAAATGTTTGCGCGAACGTTCGGTCTGTTCGAAGGTTCTGGTGCGAACCGAACGGGGGGGTGTTCGGCTCATCCCTATTATGCACCATGGCTACCCCGTGAACACAGGGGGCTATCGGTAACAACCTCCCCACTGACAGCCCAGGTGCTCTCAGTCTGGGGCCAGACCAATTTGCTCCTGAAAATCGCCCTCCCCCTGTGTCTCCGCTGGCCCCACTGGGTGGGTTGCTGTGATTCCCCCCAGGCGAACAGATGGCCTTTTTTGGGCCTTGGGTGAATGATGGAAATGCCAGCTGTGGCAAGCTCATGAAAGACGGTAAGCTCCTGAGCTTTGATACCCTACAGGCCAGACACCAGGGCTCCCGAATGAACTTTTGGAGGTATAGACAGTTACACCACTTCTTTGAGAAACATGGCCAAACATGGTGTCAGAAATATACCGACTTCTGGGCTCTGCCGCCCACCAACCCAAACTCGCCTATATTCGAAGGTGGGAAAGGGACTTGGGGCAGGAATTCACAGATTCACAACTGACTCACCTATACTACCTTACTCACTCGTCCTCTATAGACTTTAAAGCTCAAGATAAAGCTAAGCTAATGTCCCGCTGGTACTGGGTTCCAGCGGATATGGCACGCATATATCCCTTTGGATCGGAGCTCTGCTGGCGATAGATAAAAACATAATGGGGATTGATATTCCTTTCTCTCCGGCGCACTTCCTCCTGCATGCCCTCCGATCCCGCTCAGTCAGAATAGGAAAAGCGTGCTGCCCCATTTATTGAATGCGGTTAGGTGCCTGCTTCCAATCTATTGGAAGCAATCCAGAGTTCCTACTCGGGAGGAGTGGTTTAACTGGGTGAGTGCAATCCTAGAGGCTGAGGACTAGATAGCAACCTGTCGTGGCTCCCGAGACCAATTTATCGGTGTCTGGACACCCTGGAATGACTATGCCACATATCCTAGATATGTGCTGTCTAGCCTGGACATAGCCTTATTGGAACTGGCAGAATCTTCTCTTGAAAATCGCAGGCTGTCAAGAGCTTAGAGGACGGGGAGCTACCCTCTGACATATTGTGATTACTGGAGTTAGCCTGGACTGATGGCTTCACTTGAGGATGGTGTGCTCGGTGTGGCCTTGAATAGGGCCTCCTACAGAAATGCAGGTACGCTTGGATCGCCCCTTTTCTCATTCCCCCTCTCTTCCCTTTTTATTTTTCTCTCTTCTTTGCTTTTTTCTCTCCCCCCTTTTTATTTTTATATATATTCTGAAGTTGTATGCATTTTTTCTTTATTATATTGTTGCCGGTTTAAAGATTGACTGATATGCTGTCGGGTGGATGTAATCACCAAGGGCCTCTGTGCTTGCGGGATAGGCCCCTCCTTTACAGGGGCACTGGGTGTCCCGTCCAAGTGTACACTGTGGCTTTTTGGTGCCCCTGCTGTGCATAGGGAGTGGGGGAGGTCAGATGGAGGCTATTGGGCCCCCCTCCCCCAACCCCGGCCATAGATCGGGGGACAATGTCTTAACTATAGTTGCTTAGACAGCCCCCCGGCTCGTTACCAGTGGCAGGGCTGTAGTATAGGAGGCCCCTGAATTCTACGTACCCTCCGCACCTACCACAGTTGTCCGCAACACTGTTCCTATGGTGACATCCTTACTCCACTAACTGGTGTGGCCCCTAGGCATAATACATACAAGATGCTGCTATTACTGATGTACTTTACTTCTTTGTTCAACCTGTTTACTTGTTGTCTATACACATCAGATCTTTGTGGGTCTGTGTTTTTTTTCCCTCACCTTCACCCAAAGAACAGCCTCAGGTAATAAAATGTGTGCATGATGGCCAGGAAAAGGATAAGATCTGTCTCTGTGGCACACAATGCATTATGCTGGTTCTCTGTGACCACTAACAACTAACAGATTGAATTAATGGGACATGTGTCATACATTTATGATTCAGATAAAAAGGAAGCCATCACACAAAAGGTGATTTGCAAATGAAGCCTTGATATACTAGTGTAGTGCATTATAAGTACAAGGCTACATTTGCACTTGTATCATGTAGTGGCTTCCTTTTTATTTGTTTTATTCTGCAGTGCTTCCACTGTCAATACACCCTCACCTCATTTACTAATATTGGGATCCCAGTGTGGGATGGCATTTACAGTGTTTACTATTACATTTACAGTATCTCATACTGATGAAGCAAATTATACTTATAAGATAGGCATAATGTGCTAGATACCTGGCTTCAGACGAGCATGACTTGTATTTAAAGTAACATAAATGAAGTTATCTTTTTCATACTTGTTTATACTCAAGTATGTTATGCTAGTGTAGCGCTGATCTTCCAATGATTCGGGCGCTATTGTAAATTTAGGGGCGTCTGAGCCATAGTTGGGCTCAGACTCTGTTAGTTCTATTTAAATTTGCCTCTGTTCTGGCTGTGGTTGTGCTCGGTAGAAGATTTCCCTAGTTGCCTGTAGGTGGCGTTACCACTTCTGGCCCATGTTGGAACTCAGGCAGACCATGGTGTGTTAAGTGATGCTTCTCGGCAGCAGCCCAGTGGGAGTGGTGCCCCGATGTGCATGCTGGGAGGGGATACTTAAGGGGCAGACGCAGTTTTTCGGGGTTAGTTTTTTCGCCTGGTGGCCCTCCTGGCACGAGGTTGGTGTGCGTGATTTTAGTCTCTGGACCATGTTGGTCTGAGGCTTCGGTCCTATGCTAGACTATGCTGGCTGGGGCCTATGGTTCTACAAGGGATCCCTAGTTGTCTATCCAAGTGGAGCAAGCTTCTTAGCGAAGGAAACCGGGGGAGGACCTGCCCTGGAGGGGACCAACCAAGGCAAGCTGATGTCTCGGGATAGGCCTGGTGACCTCGTTAAAGCGGGGGTTCACCCTATCGACGGGAAAAAAACATTTTTTTTTTCTTTTACCTTAAAATCCGGCATTGTATCGCGAGCTACAGTATGCCTGTCCCGTTTTTTTTAGCCCCATACTCACCTTGTAGTCGTCCATCGAAGATACCGGGGAATGGGCGTGCCTATGGAGACGGAGGATGATTGACGGCCGGCTCTGGCGCGTCACGCTTCTCCGGAAATAGCCGAAATAGGCTTGGTCTTCATGACGCGTGCGCATAGCCTGTGCGCAGGCGCCGTGAAGAGCCGAGACCTACTCCGGCTGTCTTCGGAGAGAGTGACGTGCCAGGGCCGGCCGTCAATCATCCTCCCTCTCCATAGGCACGCCCATTCCCCGCGGGAGCCGAAATCTACGATGGGAGGCGACGTGCTGACGTCACCGCGTATTGTTTTACCTGATACAGGCTGTGTATCGAGCGGGCCGGCTCATATTTTATTCGCTATACCTACATTGACATGTAAGTGTGATTTTACTAATTTGATAATAAATCCAGACGTTATTACGCTATGTGGAGTTTTTCTGCTTCTTTATATCCTTGGATGTCCCATCGAGAGATGCATCTCTAGAGATTATAGACCAGGATTTCACCGCTGTTTGCTGTTCATTGCTGCCTTTAGGATATCCATCCATGCCTCTTATGCGCAGTTTGATCTCTCTTAAACCAGAGATCAATTAGATTCGGTAAGAGGCTTTATTATCGTTGGTGGAGGTTCTTTCTGTCCAGCACTTTTTCCTTGTGGATTGAGTTTATCACCTGGGAGATTCAATTACTTGCCTTTGTGGCGGGACATTTGATTTATTGAACTTTATGTCACTTTTTTGTTCACTTGTCACTCATTTAGCGCGATCTCTTCTTTTTTGCATTTACGATGGACGACTACAAGGTGAGTACGGGGTTAAAAAAATCGGGACAGGAAAACTGTAGCTTTCGCTACAATGCCTGTCTCGATGGTAAAATGTGTCGGGGGGGGGGGGGGGTGAACTACCGCTTTAAGGAAAGGGATCCATTTTGCAATTTGTCTTACAGTCCGCCGGGTTGGCTTAAAGGCTCTTTTGCTGTAAGACAGGAAGTTTGGGACTGAAATCCTGTGGCAGATGATTCCTGACTATCCATCCTGTGTTCTCAGGCGGTCTGTGGCTATACCAACCGTGCATCACTCCGGCTGCTAGGCCATGTGAGAGGGGTCTATCCGGGTGAGCAATACCCACTCAGGAGTGAGTGGTAAATACTGAAACTTTGAATACTTGTTGTGCATTCTGTACCGCGTACCTGAACCTTCCCCTTCTCTCTATACTCTCCGCTTACAGATACAGGGATACGACTAAAGCCACAGGGATGCCTAACACTTTATACAAGCCGGGATGTGGAGGCCCTGCCCTGGATGCGAGGTACTGATTGTGCAATTGCGCCCATTTGGATGATGCCTGTCCTGTGGAGAGTAGCAGTTCGAGGTGGAACAGCCCACTGTGCCACCCCGGTCCTTATCAGATAGACTGGCTGACAGGCACCGTAACTCCATAGGAGGCCGTCTTCGCCCCTGCAGTTCAGCCTGTGTGCACTACGTCTACTGCACCAAGTGAGTCCAGAGTAAGTGTCGTTGCCACTACGGAGCCTCAAGCGGACATCACACTGGATACTGCCGTCGCAACTTGTGCCCTAGTCCCACCCTTGAAACGGAAGGTGGGATACGTCAAGGCTTCCCGCGGCCGCAGTAGAGGCCTACCCCAGCACCTGCCAGAACCAGACCTCGTGAGCAGAGATGTATACGGGAAGTCCACGCCAGGAACTGGTAAGGAGGCTGGGGAGAAAGTCACTGAGACTGTCCGCACTTATCTGCCTGCGAAGGAGTGCGAGGATTCGGAGTTGGATTCCTTGTCCAACACCGGGGATGATGATCTGTTTGAAACGATGTCTCAGGAGCTGAGATGGAGCAATAGAAAATGTATTACTCCGAGACATAGTTTTTCGGAAGAATCACCTATTAACTTCAGGGAAACCACACCTTGGGTGGAAACCCCGGGTGCAGAAAAATACATTTTGACAAATGAGGGAACCCTGTCCCAACCGTACAGGCCCTGATTCGGAATTCACCAGATGCCTATGTCTTACCCGGGACGGGAAGTTCTTGGACATTGCCTAAGCTTGCCCGCTTGCAGCGAGTACTGATTAAGAGAGTGGCCACTGAGTACGGTCTAGAGTTCCCCTATGTACCCAAAGAAATAATGTCGGAGATTGAGGCCAGCAGAGAACAGTGGTACAAAGAGGCCATCTGGGACTACTTGAAGGTACCTAAGCCATTCATGAACTTGGGTCATTCGTTCATCATGGCCAAACGGTTCAAAGGGTGCTGTTACACTGGAGCTATGGCCGGCATATTTACACCAACCGGGTGGTTCTGTGCAGGCCGGGAAATGACGATGTGGTTTACTATAAAAAATAGACTCTCACTCACAAATAAGGTGCCTATGGACCAGCACAGAGTCTTTCCAGTGATACTTTTGGGGCTAGTATGTGTCGTTCGGTTACCCGGGACTGGCGTGTGGTCCAAGCCTCAATAAGGTTAATGACTTGCTCCCACAGATGGTGACCCACTGACATGACTATTTGCTACCTAACAATGTTCACCGCCCTCTATTCCCTTCACAAATGACAGATCTCCAGCTGTCTGCTTGTATGCAAATACACTGGTAAACTTTCTAGGAATACTGGATGACATCATTGGCCAAATACTGTATAGTCATGACCATATTTATAAGTGATGTCACACAGGATCCCAGGCTTATTTGTCTACAAACACCAGCCAGACTGGGATCTATCATTTTGTGGCAGTAGTGCTTTTGCTGGAAAACAACAGACAACCAGTTGATATTTGTTTACAAACATCAGCCAGTAGATTAACTAGGCCAGATTGTTCACTAAATTGTGAATAGACGGGGTTTGGGTCAATGTCATGTTCAACACCAGACCTGAATCTCATCACTGATTGAAGATAGGCATTCAGATTTGCGGCAGGTCACATTTTGACATAGCAATCATTTTTTTAATCAAACATGCTTTTGATTTCAAGTCCCCACTGTTAAATCGACAGAGGTGTCACTTATAAAGAGCCGAGGACCTCTGAAAAAATTCAAGGGAACATGCTACTATTTGAATAAGTCACCCCCAGGGTGTGCATTTCTAAATTTTTCTATTTTTCTGTTACCTCCCTACAACATGGATCCGGCTTGATTCATTCTGTGCAATAGCCACTGGGTGGCACATGCGCGCACCACCGGAGGCGCAATCGAGCGTTGATTGGACACAGGGGATGCCAATGAGCAGGTTCAGCAGACCCAATGCCTGCCGGACACCTGCGATTGTTCCCCAGAGAGGCAAAATGGCGATCTGCCTATGTAAACAAGGCAGATCACCTTTCTGACAGGGAAGACGATGGAGATCTCTGTCTTCATCCAGTCAGAGCAACGCCCACACAGTTAGTAAGCACTCCCTAGGAGCACACTTAACCTTTTGATCGTCCCTGATGTTAACACCTTCCCTGCCGGTGTCATCAGTGCAGTAACAGTGCATATTTTTAGCACTGATCACTGTATTAGTGTCACTAGTTTCCAAAAAAGTGTCATTACTAGTAAAAAAAAAAAAAAAAATCCATAAAAATATCTCATTGTTTGCACAAACCAATCAATATACGCTTAGTGGGATTTTTTTTCACCTAAAATATGTTGCTGAATACATATTGGCCTAACATCTTTTTAATTGGACATGTTTTATAGCAGAAAGTAAAAAATATTGTTTTTTTTTTCAAAATTGACACTCGGTGTCCCGCGATCGGTCACAGGAGCTGAAGAACGGGGAGAGGTGTGTGTAAACACACCTTCCCCGTTCTTCACTTTGGCAATGTCAGTGATAGTCTGTTCCCTGATATAGGGAAAGACGATCACTGACGTCACATGTCCAGCCCCGCCCCCCTACAGTTAGAAACACATATGAGGTCACACTTAACCCCTACAGCGCCCCCTAGTAGTTAACTCCTAAACTGAAATTGTCATTTTCACAGTAATCAGTGCATTTTTATATCACTTTCGCTGTGAAAATGACAATGGTCCCAAAAATGTGTCAAAATTGTCCGATGTGTCCGCCATAATGTCGCAGTCACGAAAAAAAAACGCTGATCGCCGCCATTACTAGTAAAAAAAAAATATTAATAAAAATGCCATAAAACTATCCCCTATTTTGTAAACGCTATAACTTTTGCGCAAACCAATTGATAAACGCTTATTGCCATTTTTTTTTACCAAAAATATGTAGAAGAATATGTATCGGCCTAAACTGAGGAAAAAAATCTTTTTTATATATATTTTTCGGGGATATTTATTATAGCAAAAAGTAAAAAATGTTGCATTTTTTTTCAAAATTGTCACTCTATTTTTGTTTATAGCGCAAAAAATAAAACTCGCAGAGGTGATCAAATACCACCAAAAGAAAGCTCTATTTGTGGGGAAAAAAAAGGACGCCAATTTTGTTTGTGAGCCACGTCACACGACCGCGCTAACCTGCATAATGGTCCGGGTCTTAAGTGGTTAAGGGAGTAAAACCTTCCAGTGATTTTTTTTTTTTTACTAAGGTAAGTATAACATTCACTTTGCTAAATTATAGTCCCGGTTTTGTATTAAATCTGAGCAATTTTGTGCTGTTAGTAGCATAATGTCAAATGTAAAATGTCGATCTTGATAGTCTAGAATCAAATTAATGTACGCTGTGGCGAGACCAATAGAAAATATTGTGCCAGTGTTAGAATTAATCAGATAACGTAATTAGCATGTTTGGCCATGATGGGTAAAACAACAGAAAACAAGCATATGTTTTGTAACGTACAAGAGGTGGCTTTTGTATTTGAGAGATGCTGCAGATGACGGCTGAATGACATGCAGTGTCTCTGATTGGCCAGAGGGGAGTGGGTATGCTGGCTATATAGTGTGAGCTGCTTAACCAGAGTATCACATCTAAGAGGGGAACAGCTGAAGAGCCAGGATATTTACATTAACTGTAAGTAACATTCTCTCTTACCTAGCAGCTTTGTGCCTGTCTAATCCCAAGAAGATAAATAACTGGATTACAGCAACTCTCCATGCTCCAAGCTTTTCTGTTCACACTACATGATCAGCAATGCTCTATCTCATAAGACTAACTTAACTCTCCACTAAATTGTTTCTTTTTTACATTTCATGGGAATAACAAAATATTTATAATGAATCAAGCCTAAAAACAGCAAATTCCAGGAAAATGTTGTGTTACTGATTTTTTTTTTTATTATTTCTTTTTAAACCTATTAAGGCAGGACACACGCAGCCCTGAAACCAAAAAACATAAAGTAATACACATATTTCTTAATTGTATTATTCAATTTAGAGGCTTAGCATGTTTAGTCCAATACGTAACTAGAACAGTTCATTTTCGGCTCCTGCTTGTTATTTTGGTTTACAGGGCCCTGCCAGTCATCCCATATGCCATTTGCCCATTTTTTAAATGATTGCCATGCACTAAAAATAGACTTAGGCTTATTCCGATCCCCTTTCACATGTGATCTTTCAGAGAGATTTAAAAAAATAAAATTCTCCAGGCAAACATTTTTTTTTTTTTTTACAAGACATCCGACAGCCTTTGAATGTAATCTTTCAGGTGTTTTTGTTCAAAAAAGGGACTGACTTTATTTGATAACATAGGAATACTTTTAAAAATAAAATAATTACATTTTATATATTTATTCTTGTTTATTTGTAGTTTCTGTTTAGGATTATAAAATGCTAAAATGACGGCTCCCCTTCTATAAACATGTTCTTTGAGTAACATATAGCATACGCACATAATTTCAGAGAGCATAAATAATTTTATTTATTCAGCCAACATGTTGGATGGCAGGCTAGTAAATTTTCGGCAGACATCGGTTGCATGTCTAATTTTTGTATGGTCAGTACACAAATCCGTTGCACAAAAGTCGAAAGTACAAACACTCATGCTTGCAATCAATGCTCACCAAACACAAAATTAGCAGAAGGGGCCCAAAGGGTGGGGCACAAGAGCTGAAATTTTTCATAGTACCTCACTACATTCATGTTTGTGGCATGACAATTGTGTAATGTTAGTACGCAAGACACACGCCCTTTTGACAAAAATCAGACGCTCGGTTGGCCAACAATCGTACCGTGTGTACGCGGCTTTAGACCCCATACACACTATACAACATTTGTTGTCTGATTTCCTTTAAGCCTCATACACACGTTCGGACTTCCATTGGACAAATCCGTGGATATTTGTCCAAAGGGCGTCAGCCGGGAACTTGTTCTGCATATAGACGGCAGAACATTTTCAGCCAACATTCACAAAACAACGTGTTTTTTCTGCACTCTACCGCCACCCTTTGGGCAACTTCTGATATTCTTGTCTGATGTTTAGCATTGGTTCGAAGCATGCATGTTTGTACTTTGGATTTTAGTCCGATAGATTTGTGTACACACGATCGGATAATCCAATGGATCACATTTGTTGTCGGACAATTTGAGAGCATGCACAGCCAACATTTGTTGTCGGAAATTCTGACAATAATTGTCCAATGGAGCATACAGATTGTCGGATGGTCGGATAATCTGACAACACATGTCCATCGGACAATTGTTGTCGGAATATCCGATCGTGTGTACGGACCTTTAGATTTACCAAAACCATGTAGTGCAAGGGCCTGTCTGATTGCATACAAATTTAAATTCTTAGGCCGCGTACACACCATCTATCCAAACCGATGAAAACTGACCAAAGTTCAGTTTCATCGGTCCAAACCGTCCGTGTGTATGTCCCATCGGTCTTTTGTCCTTCGGACAAAAATTAGAGAACTTGCTTTAAAATCGAACAGATGGACCGCTGACCGATAGGTCCAAACCGATGGTTAGTACACAAAAGCATCGGTTCAAAACCCGCGCATGCTCAGAATCAAGTCGACGCATGCTTGGAAGCATTGAATTTTGTTTTTTTCAGCACGTCGTTGTGTTTGACGTCACTGCGTTCTGACCCGATCGGTTTTTGAACTGATGGTGTGTACGCACATCAGACCATCAGTCTGCTTCAGCGGTGAACCGATGAAAACGGTCCGTCGGACCATTCTCATCGGATGGATCGACTGTGTGTATGCGGCCTTAAAGCGGGGGTTCACCCGTACATGACACTTTTTCCCCTTAGATGGATGCTCGTTTTGTCTAGGGGAATCGGCTAGTTGTTTTAAAATATGAGCTGTACTTACCGTTTTCGAGATGCATCTTCTCCGCCGCTTCCGGGTATGGGCTGCGGGACTGGGCGTTCCTATTTTGATTGACAGTCTTCCGAGAGGCTTCCGACGGTCGCATCCATCGCGTCACGATTTTCCGAAAGAAGCCGAACGTCGGTGCGCAGGCACAGTATAGAGCCGCACCGACGTTCGGCTTCTTTCGGCTACTAGTGACGCGATGGATGCGACCGTCTGAAGCCTCTCGGAAGACTGTCAATCAAGAAGGAACGCCCAGTCCCGCAGCCCATACCCGGAAGCGACAGAGAAGATGCATCTCGAAAACGGTAAGTACGGCTCATATTTTAAAACAACTAGCCAATTCCCCTAGACAAAACGAGCATCCATCTAAGGGGAAAAATTGTTTTATGGATGAACTCCCGCTTTAAGTTTTGACCTCAAATTATATGGTTTTGGCAATTCTGAAGGAAAAAATCTACAGGAAATTGTATAGTGTGTATCGAGCTTATGTGACCAATTACCTTTAAACATGTAAGATGTTATCCTAAGAAAGTTTAGTATGGAAGTCATAAACTGTAGATCCTATTGAATGCCAGCTTATTTGTTTACTTCTGTAACTGCCAAAACTGTTATTTTGTGAAATCCATTATTGTAACGGGATAAAATCTGTGTTAAAGTCAAAGATAACAATTGAGTCACTATTGGCCAGAATATTTGTTCTAAGCAGGGCAGCAGAAAGACATGGGGAATGGCTACAGCATTTTGACACTGACAATCGGTGTCACGTACCTTTAGGCTCAGTTCACAGTAGGTTAGACAGGTTAATTTGGTTGTTCTGCAGGCTGGTCGGTAAGGAGGCTTGGTTTTTCCCTGGCCATTCCCCAGGTTTTGTTGTTATCTGTGTCAGCCTTCCTATGCCACTTACTGCGATTGCCAGCAATAGATGGGAGCGGTGGACACGTTTATGTTTCACCTGTGGTGTTTATATTGGTCCAGCAGTGCACCAACACCTTTGCAGCCATTGTGCTATATGCTGGGTGTTTGGTGTTCTCCTGTACCTTTAAGGAGGGGTGGCTTCCCTTCAGTCCACCTGCCCCTATCTATCCATTAGAATGCATGTGCCTCCACTGTGGGGACACTCATTATTTAGTGTTAGGACCACAGATTACAGGGTGCCTTGATGCGGCTCTGTGGCTCACGCATGCGTTTGCAAATGCGTGCGGACAAAACCCCTGTTTTTAACGCATACTGTAGACAGGTTAATTTGGTTGTTCTGCAGGCTGGTCGGTAAGGAGGCTTGGTTTTTCCCTGGGCATTCCCCAGGTTTTGTTGTTATCGGTTCACAGCAGGGGTCCTGTGCATCCTACTCCGAATTCAGCCCAAATTTTTGGCTGAATTCGGAACTGAAATGGAGCAAAAGACACACAGGGCTCCTGTGCATATTTGCAACGGAGCCACTCCGGAGATATGTGAACCAGCTTCATAGAGAGCCATTCACATTCTCCTGCTCCCTGCATCCAATGCACAATAGTGTGAACCCGGCCTAAAGTTAATCTGTCAAGAAAGAAATATAATATGTCTCTGCTAATCTCCTTCTGGAAATGCTGGTTGCATTGCGTTTTTGGCTTCAGCTTTGAATCACTGACCTGAAACGCATGTGCACACCTTACTTGTTGCTTTTCTATTCTAGGTCAGTGACTCAAAAAGTATCAAATCCTAAACTGTCGGAAAAAAGATCAGCAGTGCAGTTTGTTAAAGGAGTTGTAAAGGAATTTTTTTTTTTTGCCTAAAATTAATGTCTGCAAGGTAGACAGACAGAATAGTGTAATGATTCTGTTAAAAAACGAGTAAATACCTATTAAATTCCTTCATCTATATCACCTCCGGCATTCTAGTTTCTGTTCTCTCATTCACTTCCTGGTTTGCATCGTTCGTTCATGTAAGAACTACATTTCCCAGTATGAACTGCGGCACACCCAGTAATTCACACCTCCTTGAAGTCGCTAACACGTAGAGAGCATCCTGCCACACAGATGTAGTTCCCAGGAGGGGGTGAGCACGTTACTGACCACCGCAGTAAACCCTCCGGTCACGGTGGTCAGTAAAACCAGACAAGCAGGAAGTGAACAGAACAGAGAAGAAATAGAGCAACCTCTGAGCAAAAACGAACAATGAGGAAGTGAAAAGAGGAATGTCTGCAGGTAAAGGATGCTTATTATGAAAAAAAATAATTCCTTTACAACCCCTTTAAGTTATGTTCATATGAAATGGGTGTTTCCCAGTATTTTATAGCTGTATGGAAGAAGTGGAATGCTGAGCTAATATGACCACACCAAAAACCATTTGGGATCATCTCACAAAAAAATATTCACTATTTATTATTATGGGCCATACAGGAAAACTTATTGTGCCACAGAAAGCTTTGCCACTTTTATAACTTGACAATTTGATGAAATGCTTTTCTTTAGAGTAGCAGTATTATTTCTATTATACAAAGGGATTAAAATGTGGACACTTTTGGGAAAAATGTTTGCTAAAATTCAGAATTTTGTAACACAAATATATTATTACATTCAAAAGGCGCAAACATTTTTTTCCACGCTGCCACTAATGCCGCGTACACGCGGTCGGTTTTCGGCATGAAAAAAACGACCTTTTTTTAGCATGTCCAAAAAACGAAGTTTTTCCAACTTCATCATTAAAAACGATGTTACCCACACACCATCGTTTTTGAAAAATTATGAACAAAGCGCGGTGACGTACAACATGTACGACGGCACTCTGAAGGGGAAGTTCTATTTGCCTTTGGGCTGCTTTTAGCGGATTCCTTGTTAGTAAAAGACGATTCACGTTTTTTTGTCTGTTACAGCGTGATGAATGTGCTTACTCCAATATGAATGGTAGTTTTACCAGAACGAGCTCTCCCGTCTCATAACTTGCTTCTGGGCATGCGTGGGTTTAAAACGACATTTTAAAAAATGACGTTAAAAAATGCAGCATGTTCAAATTTTTTTTTTGTCGTTTTTCAGAAGTCGAAAAACGATGTGAAGCCCACACACGATCATTTTAAATGACGTTTTTAAAAACCGCCGAACATGCCGAAAAACGACCGCGTGTATGCGGCATAACAGCTTCCCATCTATCTTCAAAATATTTTTTTTTGGAGTTCAAAAATATTTATTGTATCATAGAAATCCAAGGTTACTACCTAAATTTACATTTCACTGGCTCCCAAATGACCCCTACATCAGGGCTAAAAATAGGAGTGATATATATGTGGATAGTCACGTAGTGGAGAACAGATTTGAAAATTAAGAATAAACTAACATTAATTTAAGATTAAAATGAAGATTAAACTATAAATAAATGTAAACAAAGCCATTGATACAGTTCTAAAATAATAAAATAATAAATAATAAAATATAAAAAGAACAGTACAAGAGCGGTTTTGACATACAAAAAAAAGAATGGCAAAATATTAAGAAAATATTTAGTACATTAAGAGCCCTTTCACACTGGAAACGCCTATAGCGGAGTGTTAAAATAGCGGTAAAACACCGCGATTTTACAGTGATTTTACAGTGTTTTCAATTCATTTTAATGGAGGGGGCGTTTTATGAGCGTATTAATAGCGCTATATTTAGCGCGAAAACGTGGCAAAAGCGCACCAGTGTGAAAGGACTCTTATGTTCATTTTGATAGAAGCATTGTAGAGCAACCAATGTATATATAAAAAGTCTGTTACCCATGAACAGAGAAAACAATCCCTGATGACATCCTCTTTGTGGCTCTTGGATTTTGATCTTATTTTGATTTTTAATAAACTTTTTTGGATGATCTGTATGATTGAAGCATCTTTTGCTTATATAATCTGGGGGCAATTGAGGAATATCTACTGGCACAGAAAGAGGAGTACATTTTTTGGCTGCTTGTAGCACCATTGTTCCAGGTATGTCGGCGTGGATATTGTGCTATACACAAGTGCATACTGACCCCCTGGGATCTATCTTTTATTGTTAAAAAATAGATTAACCACTTAAGGACCGCCTAACGCCGATATACGTCGGCAGAATGTCACGGCTGGGCATAATCACGTGATTGTTAAATGCCCAGCCGTGGGTCGCGCAGTGGCGCTGTCATTGATCGTCTGTTCCCTGATATAGGGAAAGGCGATCAATGATGTCACACGTCCAGCCTCACCCCCCTACAGTTAGAAACACATATGAGGTCACACTTAACCCCTTCAGCGCCCCTAGTGGTTAACTCCCAACCTGCAATTGTCATTTTCACAGTAAACAATGCATTTTTATAGCACTTTTTGCTGTGAAAATGACAATGGTCCCAAAAATGTGTCAAAATTGTCCAATGTGTCCCCGCCATAATGTCGCAGTCATGAAAAAAATCGCTGATCGCCGCCATTACTAGTAAAAAAAAAATATTAATAAAAATGCCATAAAACTATCCCCTATTTTGTAAACGCTTTAACTTTTGTGCAAACCAATTGATAAACGCTTATTGCCATTTTTTTTTACCAAAAATAGGTAGAAGAATACGTATCGGCCTAAACTGAGGGAAAAAATTTTTTTTATATATTTTTGGGGGATATTTATTATAGCAAAAAGTCAAAAAATATTGAATTTTTTTCAAAATTGTCGCTCTATTTTTGTTTATAGCGCAAAAAAAAAAAACGCAGAGGTGATCAAATACCACCAAAAGAAAGCTCTATTTGTAGGAAAAAAAGGACACCAATTTTGTTTGGGAGCCACGTCGCACCGCCGCGCAATTGTCAGTTAAATCGATGCAGTGCCGAATCGCAAAAAGGGGCCTGGTCTTTTACCTGCATATTGATCCGGGTCTTAAGTGGTTAAAAAATAGAAATAATGCGCAACCATAGAATTGCAACAAGGTGCAAATACGTGAAAAAATATGTGAGTACACACAAACCAAAAGACTTGAGTATAAATACAATCAATAAAGGTTAGATAATGAATGAAATGTGCAAACAAAATTTGTGTCCAATAAGTGTTCATTTAAAGTGGTTGTAAACCCCCACCCAGGATTTACACCTACAGTTAAGCCTAGATTAAGGCTTACCTGTAGGTGTTTGCAATATCTCCTAAACCTACATGGATTAGGAGATATTTGCCAATAGGTATGCACTGTAGACAACAGCGCAGGCGGTGTAAAAACCCCCATTCATAAAAACTGCAATGCTAACCCTTACAGTGCCCCCTCCTGGTTAACCCCTTCACTGTCAGTGTCATTTTCACAGTAATCAGTGCATTTTTATAGCACTTTTCGCTGTGAAAATGACAATGGTCCCAAAAATGTGTCAACAATGTGTCCGCCATAATGTCGCAGTCACAATAAAAAAAAAAAATCGATGATTGCCGCCATTAGTAGTAAAAAATTATTTTTTAATAAAAATGCAATAAAACTATCCCCTATTTTGTAAACGCTATAAATTTTGCGCAAACCAATCAATAGACGCTTATTGCGATTTTCTTTATCAAAAATATGTAGAAGAATACGTATCGGCCTAAACTGAGGGGAAAAAAATGTTATATCTTTTTTGGGGGATATTTATTATAGCAAAAAGTAAAAAATATTTAATTTTTTTCATAAATGGTCGCTTTATTTTTGTTTATAGCGCAAAAAATAAAAACCGCAGAGGTGGTCAAATACCACCAAAATACCACCAAAAGAAAGCTCTATTTGTGGGGAAAAAGCACGCCAATTTTGTTTGGGAGTCACGTCGCACGACCGCGCAATTGTCAGTTAAAGCGGCGCAGTGCCGATTTGCAAAAAGGGGCCAGGTCCTTAACCTACATATTGGTCCGGGTCTTAACCCGTTAAAACCACAATCCCCCCCTTATCTGCTTGTCTGATAACCAAATTCTTTCTCTCACAGAGAGAAACTATTCCCTCCTTACTACTTTGAGCATATTATCACGATTTTATGTTTTACATATCCAGCCAAGGAATATTGTTTTTAGAATACTTGAGCGATATCCTTATTTACTATCCACTATACAACAGTGGGTGCTTATGAGAGACCAGATGTATCTAATTTCACTAGGTTATTAGTTCATTTGCAGTCAATTTAATCACATCCATTTACTATTGGCACCATTATATAGGCCCCCATTTGAGGTACATTGGTCTATTGTTCATGTGTTTGATTTCACCTCACAGGTTCACACATTTTGTCACTAGAGCAGTCGATGATGCAGATCATTTGACTGTCATTATCACTATATTAGAATCCTTTTTAAGGGGTTTTTATTTTTCTTTCACATTGGGCGCTACATTTTTTTCACACTATTTTCACAAAGTATCCACTTTGTTATGTTGGCAGCCTGACCCACGACATCCAGTGGTTTGCGCAATATTATTTTGTATTTATTTGTTTCCTTAGAGCTTTTCTGTCTTTCCTTTTTTAAACTAACCTGTAATAATTCCTGTAGAACAAGTTCCTTGAAACCTGTGATACTAGAGGCTGGTTTCCCCGGGGGGGGTTAAACAAGGTAACATTCTTAAGTCCTGTCCCTCCCTTTGCTTCACCAACCACTGGTATGCTATTTCTAACAATTGGATTTGATAAAAACTGATGTTTAATACTCAGTTTCCTGGTTTATCTTTGAACGTCCAAAAACATTTGAAATTTGAATACTCTGGCCCAGATTCTCAAAGGGCTTACAATGGCGCAACGCAATGTACGCCGTCGTAAATCCTAATCTGGGCCATCGTATCTATGCGACTGATTCTTAGAATCAGTTACGCATAGATATCCATTAGATCCGACAGGCGTAAGGCTCTTACGCTGTCGGATCTTAAATGCTATTTTTTTTTTTTGCCGCTAGGTGTCGCCTCCGCCGTTTTCCCCGTTGAGTATGCAAATTAGCAAAATACGCGAATTCCCGAACGTACGTGCAGTCGACGCAGTGAAGTTACGACGTTTACGTTAGATTTGCGACGCGTAAAGTTGCCCCTGCTATATGAGGGGCAACCAATGTTAAGTATGGCCGTCGTTCCCGCGTCGAAATGTAAAAATTTACGTTGTTTGCGTAAGTCGTCCGTGAATGGGGCTGGACGCCATTTACGTTCACGTCGAAAACCAATGACGTCCTTGCGACGTCATTTAGCGCAATGCACATCGGGAAATTTTAGGGACGGCGCATGCGCATTACGCTCGGCGCGGGAACGCGCTTAATTTAAATGCTATACGCCCCCTACCCGCCTAATTTGAATTAGGCGGGCTTGCGCCAGGTGATTTACGCTACGCCGCCACAACTTTGCAGGCAAGTGCTTTGTGAATAAAGCACTTGCCTGTAAAACTTGCGGCGGCGTAACGTAAATGACATACGTTACGCCGCCGCAGAGATACGCCGGATCTACCAGAATCTGGCCCTCTATCTTTTATTGTAAGCCTTTAATCCTGATTTGGTGGTGGCAGTGGTAGTTGACACTTTTAGGAGTCTTACCCATACTATTGCACTATACACAAAAGGACTGAGGATTTATTTACTTGGAAAATAAGAATTTTTGCATAACAATTTTTGTGAAAGTTTATTGTAGAAAATACTGAAAGAGACTTTTACCTCAAGCACTGCAGTTTTCCATCTTTTTGAATAACATTTATGTTCATATTTTAACAATTTCCAATTAAATGCACTTAAAAATTGTGCAAATTGTGGACGAAAGCTGTGTGAATCTTGCTTGAAAACACTCATAAAAAGACCCCCTAGGGCAGTGATGGCGAACCTTGGCAACGCAGATGTTTTGGAACTATATCTCTCATGATCCTCATGCACTCTGCAGTGTAGTTTAACATCATGGGAAATGTAGTTCCAAACATCTGGGGTGCCAAGGTGTCTCCATCCCCACCCTAGGGTTTTTTAATGTATGTCTGCCTGCCAGTCACTACATATTTTGTCCACCGATATACCAATATCTTTATTACTGTACTTTATTTTTGGTAGGATTTATTTACATTACTTAGATTTATTTAAGTAATGTAACTAATTTGCTAATGTATTGTTTATATATTTCACCCCAAAAATGGGGCATGTAAAGGGGCATTTGAGAGCCCCCAAAATGCATTGGCTTTTAACCCTCGGTTTGTGGCAATAAGTACCTTTAGGCTCTAATACTATTGGTGGGATGCACCAACATTCCCTGGATTTCCCCAAATTGTTCCCTTTTTGAGGCTCTTACATGTTTAAAGGGTTTGTAAAGATTTTTTTTTTTTTATCATAATAGCTTCCTTTACCTTAATGCAGTGCTGTTTTCATGTCCTCATTGTTCGTTTTTGCTCTCAAGTTGCTGTAATTATTCTCTGATCTCCACACTTCCTGGTTGTCTGTTTCCTGATAACCACAGTATGGGAGCTTTCTCTCTGTGGTCACTAATCAAGGAGGTGTAATTACTGGAGGTCTAAAACCCCTCAACACCAATCAGTTTAGTTTTCCAAACCATCACTGCCCTGTATTGGCTCTGTGGCTCTGTACAGCAGAGAGGCAGGAAACAACATGCAAAAACTAAACTAGAAACTACAGGTACATTATATGATTGATTTTTATCTATTTTTAATCGTTTTTAAAAGGAATCAGTTAACTATTATGTCTCTATACCCTGTAAACAATCATTTCAGCAAAAAAAATGTTTTTATTTACAACTCCTTTAAGAGCTATCAAGCCAAAATTAGTAATTGCACTCCACACTACAGATTTCATTCCACACTATGAAACCAAATATCCATTTACCGCACTCTACACCTCCCATGCAAAGAGAACACTGTAATGTGTTATGGGGTTAAATTGAAGTTGGAAAGAAAAGCACATGAAATGGAAATAATTTGCGTTCATCCTGTTATTTAATGACCAGACAAGTTTAAAGCGGTGGTTCACCCTAATGAAATATTTTTTTTTTATAGCATTAAATTAGGCATAGTAGCGCGAGCTACAGTATGCCTGTATTGATTTTTTTTATCCCCGTACTCACTGTGCAATCCTCTATAGAAGATTCCGACTCCCCGCGGGGAATGGGCGTTCTTATCAAGAGGGAGGATGATTGACGGCTGGCTATGGCACGTCACGCTTCTCTGGAAATAGCCGAAATAGGACTCGGCGCTTCACAGCGCCTGCGCATAGTCTGTGCGCAGGCGCCGTATAGCACCGTGAAGAGCCGAGACCTGTTCCGGCTATCTTCGGGGAGCGTGACGTGCCATAGCTGGCCGTCAATCATTCTCCCTCTTGATAGGAACGCCCATTCCCCGCGGGGAGTCGGAATCTTCTATAGAGGATTGCACAGTGAGTACGGGGATAAAAAAATCAATACAGGCATACTGTAGCTCGCGCTACTATGCCTAATTTAATGGTAAAATGTTGTTAGTGTGGGTGAACAACCGCTTTAAAGTGGAGGTTCACCCAAAAAATACATTTTTAACATTACATTCAGCCGAGTTGTCCTAATGACAATCGGCTGTTTTTTTTTTTTTTCGTACATACCGTATTTCACCGCCGCTTCCGGGTATGTCTTCTGCGGGACTGGGCGTTCCCAACCCTACACTGCTCTCTTGCTTCTGGATAGGCCCTCAGACAGCCTAGTAGTCAGATGTCCCCGTGATAGGCCTTAGGCTCTAGCCTAGCATTACAACACAAGTCTATCCAGACAGTTGTCTAGGTGGCACAGAACCGCGATCACCTGACCTCACCCAAATAAATAGGCTCTCCCAGCAGGCCAAGGACACCCTATCTATTTCTAATCAGTCCTTGCAATGCCCTTGTCTTATCTAATGCCACCAGATACCCATCCATCTAGTGACAGAAGAGAGAAATGCAGCAATTCCTGAATTAGGGTGGAATCAATTGATCCCCGATCAATTGTCTAAGGCGACTATACCTGGCAGCTAAATTTACTAGCAACCCTGCCTACACATCGGGGTTCTACACAGGTGTAATATATAACATACCCTAAAGGTGAACTTAGTCTTTAACCTGTTTTTCCCAAAGACAGCCTGATCGTGTGAATAATCAGACCATTAAATTTAATTTAATTTGTTCTGTATCAAATGTTAGCTTTTTAAATGGACAGGATTCATACAATTTAAAGTGGATGTAAACCCACTCTCATCCTTTCTAAACTACTGCCATAGTGCTGATCTATAAGGATATAGATGCCTCCTGCATGTATTCTTACCTGTCAAATGTCTCCCCTCTGGCTGTTATAAGAACTGAAAAACTGCAGATTCTGTGGGTGAATCTGTTGTCTGGAGCTCGGTGGGTGGAGTTGTGATGTCAGTAGACTCCCCGCCCTCCTTTACACTCCCCTTGTCAACATGCCTTTTTTCCTGTGTATTCATTACACTAAATTCTGCTATGATCACTAACATCCAGTCAAAATCCAGAAAAGTAACCACATGACTTCAGAAAAGGAGTGGGGGGTGGGAATTAAAAAATAATGCCTGTCTCCAGGCTGGTGCATGAGATATGTAAATAACCTGTCATTCACAGCAAGGGGGTGGAACGGACTAAGGTTTTTCTCTGTAAGTCAGTTTTATTTCATTGAACAATAAAAGAGGATTGCTCACAAAAAAAATTTTTTTCCGGGTTTACATCCACTTTTTAATACTCACCAAAAGACACAAAAGTAGAATGTGGTTAAATCTGGCATCCAAATGCAATGCCTTCTGCATTTTTGTATGGCTGGATCTAATCTGTCTAACAACATGGTAGGGCTGAGAGTGACAAAGCTGGGATCAGACTATATAGAAAAAAATACAGAGTGCACAATTAAATCAAATTAGATATAAACTTTACAAACATTGAAGCTGAGGCCGCGTACACACGTCCGAGAAACTCGACGGGCGAAACACATAGTTTTCCCCGTCGAGTTCCTTGTTCGGCTGTCAAAAAACTCGTTGAGCCAAATTTTCCCATTGCCCGACGAGGAAATAGAGAACATGCTCTCTTTTTGGCCCGACGAGTTTCCCGACGGGTTTCTCGGCGAAAAGTGTACACACGACCGGTTTTCTCGGCAGAATACGTCTCCCATCGAGTTTCTTGCTGGATTCTGCCGAGAAAACCGGTCGTGTGTACGCGGCCTGACTGTTTTCAGCAGTGCACTTAAAGTAGATCTATAGACAAAGCTTATTTTTTCATTTTGGATAGGGCAAGGGAGACTTATAACCCCCAGAATTTTCTTCACCATCTGTGGCCCATTGCAGAGTTTTCCCTTCACTTTCTGTCCCATAGTCAAACAGCAAGTGATTGGAAATCCCTACAAATTATGGGAATTCTATGGGCACCCCCAGGTCGCCAAGAAGATTTCCCCTCTATTACTTTTCTGGAGACAACCCAAAATTTGGGATTTTCTTTTACTTTCAATTATAATGGTGAACAAGACAAATAGAGGCGGTGAATCTCCCTAACAACAATAAAAAAATAGACAGGTATTCTAATTCCTCTCCACTCTATCCAATACAAAAAAAAAAGTTTTGCCTTTAGTTATACTTTAATGCACCAGAACCCAAAGACCTCTAATGCCGCATACAGACGGTCATTTTTTGCGATGGAAAAAAAATGAAGTTTGAAGTGATGAAAAAAAACGACATTTTTGAAACTTCATTTTCAAAAACGATGTAGCATACACACCATCGTTTTGAAAAATGATGAACAAAGTGACGGCACTCTAAAGGGGAAGTTCTATTCGCCTTGAGGCTGCTTTTAGCTGGTTACTTGTTAGTAAAAGACGTTTCGTGCTTTTTTGTCTGTTACAGCGTGATGAATGTGCTTACTCCATTATGAATGGTAGTTTTACCTCCCGTCTCAAAACTTGCTTCTGGGCATGTGCGGGTTTAAAACGTCATTTTTGCCCACACACAATCATTTTTTATGACACAAAAAATGACATTTTAAAAAATGACATAAAAAATTCAAGCATGTTCGAATTTTTTTTTTGTCATTTTTCAGAAGACATAAAATGACATTTTGCCCACACACGATCATTTTAAATGACATTTTTAAAAATTTCATTTTATTTCATCACAAAAAATGACCGTCTGTACGCAGCATAATAGTGCTTGGCAAACTACTGAGATTTGTGAACAGTTTAAACTGAAATTACCTGTTTTTCAGGACTGGGTAGTGATCCTATCCTTTAAAACACCTTCAAGTAAAACTTTTAGGTTTCAAAAAGAGTGGAGAAAGATTATAACACCTGTCATGTTTTGATTGCTGTCTGCCCAGCGGGTTAAATGGAAAAAAATGACAGTTTAGAAGGAACCGCTGTACTAACTATCTGACATTAGTACAGCAACCCCCCCTGCTGCCCTATTGTGTTCTGACAGGGAGAACTCACCCCCCCCAAGCCAGAACACTCGGGTCAGCGGTCTCAGCCATTGGCTAAGAGCGCTAATCGAGAGCCGATCAGCAGACCTTTTTGTAGTTGCTGTTACTGCAAGTGTGCTGTTTATTTGCACCTGAACGTAGTTGCTGTTACTGCACGTGTGCTGTTCATTTGCACCTAAACGTAGTTGCTGTTACTGCATGTGTGCTGTTCAGTTGCACCTAAACGTAGTTGCTGTTACTGCAAGTGTGCTGTTTATTTGCACCTAAACGTAGTTGCTGTTACTGCAAGTGTGCTGTTCATTTGCACCTAAACGTAGTTGCTTTTACTGCAAGTATGCTGTTTATTTGCACCTAAACGTAGTTGCTGTTACTGCACGTGTGCTGTTTAATAGCACCTAAACGTAGTTGCTGTTACTGCACGTGTGCTGTTTAATAGCACCTAAACGTAGTTGCTGTTACTGCACGTGTGCTGTTTAATAGCACCTAAACGTAGTTGCTGTTACTGCACGTGTGCTGTTTATTTGCACCTAAACGTAGTTGCTGTTACTGCAAGTGTGCTGTTTATTTGCACCTAAACGTAGTTGCTGTTACTGCATGTGTGCTGTTTAATAGCACCTAAACGTAGCTGCTGTTACTGCAAGTGTGCTGTTTATATGCACCTAAACGTAGTTGCTGTTACTGCAAGTGTGCTGTTTATTTGCACCTAAACGTAGTTGCTGTTACTGCAAGTGTGCTGTTTATTTGCACCTAAACATAGTTGCTGTTACTGCACTTGTGGTGTTTAATAGCACCTAAACGTAGTTGCTGTTACTGCACATGTGCTGTTCATTTGCACTTAAACATAGTTGCTGTTACTGCACGTGTGTCTTGTAATGACCTGGGGGGAGTAGTGGCGGGGAAACTCATGCTATTTTTTTCAATGATTTTTATCCATATTGCAGGGACCAAACATTACATTAAAGCCGCAAGCAGTATTATTTTTTTTTTCTTATAGTAATCTCATGTTGTGCAGGGACATTTCTAAACATGTGCCACTACTATAGACACCCAGCAGCTACGATATTTAAAGGAATTTTTCATTTTTTTATTTTTCACTTTAAGCATCATTAAAATCGCTCCTCCAGAAAAAACAGTTTTTAAAAAAAAAATGTCATTGATACATGTTCCCTGGGGCAAGACCCGGGTTCTCAAAGACGTTTTCCAACAATAACTTGAATATTGGGCTTTAAAATTAGCACTTTTGAATTCGAACGTTCGAGTTCTAAATGTTCGCGCGAACGTTCGGTCCGTTCGAAAGTTCCGGTGCGAACCGAACGCGGGGGTGTTCGGCTCATCCCTACTCCCTAGCAGTTTTCTCGATGAAAAAACTGCCCGCAAAAAAATTGAAACAAGCTCTCTTTTATCTCGTCGTGTTTCCCGTCAGTTTTTTTCTGGTCATGAAAAACGTGTCGTGTGTATGCTTTTCCGAGGGGGAAAAAAACACGCATGCTCAGAATCAAGTATGCAGCCATTTGAAAGGAACTTCCCCTTTATAGTCCCGTCGTACGTGTTGTACGTAACCGCGATTTGGTCGAACTTTTTTTGCATGAACGTGTGTATGCAAGTCAAGCTGGAGAGGAATCACGTTGGGAAAAACTTTGTTTTTTTTTCCTGCCGAGAAAAATGGTTGTGTGTACGAGGATAGACATTATTTTCTTAGACATTATTTTCTGTGTTAAAAATATAGTATGTATCTACAATATATCATTTATTTCCAGGCCTACCCTTCTTTCTGTGTTTTATTATTAAAAAGCCCTTCCATTTTTGTTTTGTTTTGGGAGTGGGGTTGATTTACTAAATGCAAAAAGGCTGTTCCCTTTAACCACTATTGACGGCCGCAGGGTGGTTCTAAATCTCTGAGCCGCCGTCAATTGACGGCAGCTCATTTCCGCCGTGTCCCTTGGACACAGCCAGTCACAGATCGCCGTGAACGGCCAATCGGAGCGGCCGTTTCCTAGGCGATCTGTGCGGCCAATGAGAGATGATCTCATATGTTTACATATGAGATCATCTCTCATTCCCGGCTCTCGCAGACAGCGGTGCTGTCAGGGGAGAGAGGAGACGGATCTGTGTCTCTTGTACATAGAGACACAGATCGGTCACCCCCCCAGTCACCCCCCTTCCCCCACAGTTAGAACACTATATAGGGAACACACATTTAACCCCTTCCTCACCCCCTTGTGTTAACCCCTTCCCTGCCAGTCACATTTATACAGTAATTAGTGCATATTTATAGCACTGATTGCAGTATAAATGTGAATGGCGCCAAAAATGTGTCCGATGTGTCCGCCATAATGTCGCAGTCGCAATAAAAATCGCTGATCGCCGCCATTACTAGTAAAAAAAAAAAATAATAAAAAAATAATAATTCTGTCCCTTATTTTGTAGGCACTATAACTTTTGCGCAAACCAGTCGCTTATTGCGATTTTTTTTTTTTACTAAAAATATGTAGAATACGTATCGGCCTAGACTGAGGATAAAAAATGATTTTTTTTTTAAATTGAGCCATTTATTACAGCAACAATTAAAAATTTTTTTATTTTTTTTCAAAATTGTCGCTCTATTTTTGTTTATAGCGCAAAAAATAAAAACCGCAGAGGTGATCAAATACCACCAAAAGAAAGCTCTATCTGTGGGAAAAAAAGGACGTCAATTTTGTTTGGGAGCCACGTCGCACGACCGCGCAATTGTCAGTTAAAGCGACGCAGTGCCGAATCGCAAAAAGTCCTCTGGGCAGGAAGGGGGTTTAAGTGCCCAGTAAGGAAGTGGTTAAAGAGAATTTTCCCCTACAATAAGGTGAAGCTCTGATGTCTTTTTTTTTTCTTTCTAGTACGTGATTGGGTATTCTTTGCAAAGTGAGTTTTTAATACATTTTACTAATCTCTGGGAAAATCCCTTGCTAAGCGAAAGTCCCCCGCAGCCTATTTGCCTTTAGTGGACAAAACCTAGTATGTTTGTTTTATGCAGTTTGTAAACTCAGTTAAAGCAGGAGTTCACCCAAATTTTTTTTTAAACCTTAGATTAATGCTCATTTTGTCAAGGGGAATCGGGTCGTTTTTTTTAAATCGAAGCAGTACTTACCGTTTTAGAGAGTGATCTGCTCCGCCGCTTCCGTGTATGGTCTTTGGGACTGGGCGTTCCTATTTGATTGACAGTCTTCCGACAGGCTTCCGACGGTCCCATACATCGCGTCACGAGTAGCCGAAAGAAGCCGAACGTCGGTGCGGCTCTATACGGCGCCTGCGCACCGATGTTCAGGTAGTTTCGGAAAATCGTGACGCAATGTATGCGACCGTCGGAAGCCTGTCGGAAGACTGTCAATCAAATAGGAACGCCCAGTCCCGAAGACCATACCCGGAAGCGGCGGAGAAGATCGCTCTCTAAAACGGTAAGTACTGCTTGGATTTAAAAAAAACTACCTGATTCCCCTTGACAAAATGAGCATCAATCTAAGGGTAAAAATTAAATTTTTTGGGTGAACCTCCACTTTAAGAATAACTTATACTGCTACGTCATACAGTAGCTGGCCGGGACTGAATGGATTCATCTCATTGCTCTATCTCTCTTTCCTATTAGGTCTGTTATCTTAAAATAAAATAGGATGGAAAACATTAACACATCTTTTTCTAGCACCTCTTCTGTCTTCTTTGTGTAGAACTGTATAATTATTGGTACAATAATATGTGCGCAGAATCCATAATGTATAAACAGATATTGTACGTATATAATGCACAATGTTGACATATTGACGAAAAGTAAATATAATGCTACTCAGTGAAAAGCCACCACCTGTGCTATATAAAGGAGCTGGATACAGTAATACTCAAAATGGCTGGCATATGACTAACAAGAGAAACACAACAGTTTATAATTTTTAAGAATACATTTTGAAAAAGCAGTTGCAGCGTTGCACTGCAACTAAAATGAATATTTCAGTTATTGGTAGGAATTGTGAAGTTAAATCACCTAATAGCAGTAAAACCTTGAATTGTGAGCATAATTCGTTCCAGAAACATGCTTGTAATCCAAAGCACTTGTATATCAAAACAAATTTCCCCATAAGAAATAATGGAAACTCGGATGATTTGTTCCACAACCATTTATTCATAGGTCCTTCAGTTTATAGTCCATATAAAAAGATTATAGCAATGTGACCAGGTTGTGTAACCATAAAACGTCCATCCACAAATGGCAGCCTCTACAACAGGATTAGAGGCAAAATCCAGCAGGAGCTACAGAGTATAAAAGAGAAGAGAGGCGCCTCCAAGTGTAGCAAGCAATATATTGCTAAATGTTGTGCCTTCATTAAATGTAACCATAGTGCTACACTTAGAGGCGCCTCTCTTCTCTTTTATACTCAGTTGTGACACGTCACTACTTGTATACCAAGACATCGCTTGTATATCAAGTCAAAATTAATTTAAAAGGCGATTTTAGGGGGTTTAAGAACTTCCACAAATGTCCATGTGTGCACATAGGATAACATAGAGGGGAGGTTATGGGCTGTTAAAAAAACATCCAAACTCCCAAAAATGGCCGTTTATGAGCTTTAGTGTGCATGGAGCCTTCAAGAGTCGTTTTTCTGACCACAAAAACGCTAACGTGGAAAAATGCTAAAAACGCTAATAAACGCTAAAAATGCTATTGTAAAAATGTTGAAAAACGTTGAAAACGTCACTGCAAAGCTAATGGCATTTTTATAATGTTATTTTAAAGTGGTTGTAAATCCAACCATACGACTTGCACCTACAGGTAAGCCTAGATTAAGGCTTACCATTAGGTGCAAGAAATATCTTCTAAACCTGCACGGTTTAGGAGATATTTACAACAATGACAAGGACGTTAAATAGGAAGAGGGTTACTTCCTCTTTAATGTCCAGTGTGCATGAGGCCTAAAAGGTAAGGAGGGAAATGGCTAAAGTTTCCTTTTAGTCAGAGATGCTGTGTGGTAGAAAACTCCCAAATTAATGCCCATGAGTGATGGCTGGTGGCATTTAAGAGAACATTTTGGCTATACAGTATATTCACTTTTAGGTCTATTATTTCCCATTTTTATTATTAATACTAAACATTGTAATTCCATATATACCTTAGGCTAGTGGTGGTCAATTTACCTAAAATAAGGGATCTCATTCACCAAAGATCCACATATTATATTAAGTAAGTGTAATGCTACAAAAAAGCTGTCAGAGACTGCAGTTATTCAACTGGAGATGGTCAGAGTCAGTTGGATGCTGGGGACAACTTCAGGAGACAATCACAAACTGCAGTGGAGATGCGTTCATAGAGGGCGCAGAAGCGCCGCCCCCTCTCTTCTGCACCCGTCAATCAACAATAGATAGATTCATGCATTGCATGAATTTATCTATTGTCCCCGCTGCAGCCCCTTATTCCGGTGTCCGGCCCCTTGTCGAGCGCCGGCCATCTGAATTACAGCTGTGGGGGTGTTTTGGAAGTGCCTGATTAGAGCCGTTAGCTCTAATAGGCTTCCTGATTAGAGCCTGTGGGCTCTAATAGGCTTCCAAATTGTTAAACAGTGGGCACACTGCTGTGTGTTCAATGTTTACACAGTGCTGTTTTGGGGAATCTCTTCCCTAACACTGACCCACCTCTCAGACAATCAGATGCACCGAGTCTGGTTACCGGTCACCTGATTGGCTGAAGCAACAGGTGCTGTGATTGGATGCCTAGCAGGCATCCAATCATAGCAGAGATGACATGAAGAGGACGGGAGAAGACATTGAGAACTCAGAGGGAGCGTGGAGGGCGGCGCTGACACGAGAAAGGTAAGTGCCGGGGAGGGGGCAAACTGGCAGCATTTGATGGGGCAAACTAGCAGCATTTGATGGGGAAAACTGGCGGCAATTGATGGGGCAAACTGGCAGCATTTGATGGGGAAAACTGGCAGCTATTGATGAGGCAAACTGGCGGCAATTGATGGGGCAAACTGGCGGCATTTGATGAGGCAAACTGGTGGCATTTGATGGGGAAAACTGGCAGCATATGAAGGGGCAAACTGGCAGCATTTGATGGGGCAAACTGGCAGCTATTGATGGGGCAAACTGGCAGGTATTGATGAGGCAAACTGGCGGCAATTGATCGGGCAAACTGGCGGTAATTGATGAGCACAGTGGCTGCATTTGATCGGCACAGTTGCGGCAATTGATGGGCACAGTAGCTACGTTTGATGAGCACAGTGAGGCTGCAATTGATGGTTTTTTTTTTTCAGTTTGTCTTGCGCCCCTCCAAAAAAATTTGAGCACCACCGCCACTGACAGACTGTAGAAATGTAACACAGGACTGCTACAGACCACTGTTATTACCTCCTGTTTAGAAATGAAAGCTCCCATAGTTGTGCTCCATTACAGTGCTCCTGAAAATTACTTGTGCCACATTTGATGCAGCAGAATCAATTATATACAGAAAAAAGTTGAAAAAGAGAAAACACATAGGTGCCTTCCGTTCGATCAGCATGGGATCTGTGAGCTGATCCATGTCAGTTCAGTTTCTGCAGAGCGAAAACAGACAGAGCCGACTCTGCTCTATAAGTGGGAGTCTGCTTAAATCCGACTGCCATCCAATCCATCTAAATGGGGGAGGGCGGATCCTGGGCTGTCTTAATGAGAGGGCACACCTGGGCACTGCCCAGGGGGCCCAGCTGCATGGGGGGCCCCAGCACTTTCCCCAAAGCAGCTGGTTCTTGAGCCCAGGCTTCCCCGAAATTGGGGGCCCCATGATGGCCTCCTACCTACTTAATGTCTGTTTGCTTGTAATGTCATCATTGTAGGGGCCCCAGAGCATTACTTTGCCCGGGGGCCCAATGATGCTATTAAGACGGCCCTGGGCGGATCCGCTACCATTTTTTTTATAACGGACTGGATTGGAGATGGGCGGACACAAGTCTGATCACACCCACCATTCCACAGGTGTAAATCAACTGTCCAATCAGGTCCACCTAAAAAAACTGACACAGGCGGACCTGATTGGTATGATTGTGTGAAAGTGGCCCAATGGGAGAGCATTGCACAGCAGCTTGGATAAGTGCAATACTGCTAGCCAAAGCCTGCCGTGAGCAACAATAAAGGATACAATAACAATAAAGGCTTTTTGTAGCTTATGGGCTCTGGTAACATTTTTTTCTATGGTGTTTCTAAGCCGGTGAAAATTTTGTTAAAGCTCAATAGCATACTAATCAGTTAAAAAGCACTGTGTGCCAACTAATGACTAAGCAAACTCCATCTGAGAAAACAAAGTTCACTTTACTTAAATAACACATGATAAATAGAAAACCGACAGCATTGTAGCTATACTAAATTCCTGGACTGACAAAGCTGGATGTGCCCAGTATAAAGGTATGTTGGTTTTTAAATTAGCAAACAGAATTAAAATAGGAATCGTTTTGACTGTAACAGCTGTAGCGAGTATTATTTATTAGGCAAAGATAGCGGCATAGCATTTAAAGGAGGAAGACTTGTATCTATTGTAATATCAGGCAAGCTGTGTTCTATTCAGTCTTCTGCTTTGCTTAAATTGCAAATTGTTTGTGTAATCTGCACCACTTATATTATCATGCTTTATAAAATGTAATGTAATCATCATCATTATATTACCTTAAATTCGACAAAGTTCAGGTTTACTTTGTAACTAATTGTTTGTGATTATATTGTAAGCTGTACTATTCTGAAGTGCAAAGCCAACAGTTTTTTCTTCAGTTTTTGGATATACTGGGAATGGTAGAATCCCTTTCAGGTCTTAATTGCTGTGTCCCCACTGTGGACTCCTACCATGCATGCCTGCAGCAAAAGAATACTTATGATAGTGATCTATTGCTTTATTATTACCATATCATTTTTTTGGAGGGGTGGCAAACAGTATGCTAATGACACTCCCCCGTTCGGTCAGTACCTCATCGTTTCACCGGTGGCTTCCCCTGCTTGGCGGCAGCCTCCCGTTCCCCTGTTCTCCACGGGTCATCACGGCAGCAGCTTACTTTTCCTCCCTCCTCCTTGACGGCTAATCGGAGTCTTCTCTTTTTGGCCAATCAGAAAACAGCTCTCACACCCGCTTCTGATTGGCCGGATTGAGGATCAGTGTTTAAACAGCGAATATTAATTCACTGTTGTAACACCTGGGTGGGCACATGGTGCAATGCTCTGCACCACGTGACCATCCACAAAAATGGCGGATCTGCTGAAGAAGTCCCACCCACTGGGACGTAATGCATATGGACAGATGGAAGTCACGTGATGTCACCCGCGGCCATCACTGATTTCATATATACACGCTGTAAAACCAGGCACTTGGAGATTGTGCCAGGTTTTATTCTGCTTTTATTACGATTAAAGTTTTATATCTGCGGAGAGCACTATATATGTTCTTTTTATTCGCATGATTTATGTGATTCTGGAATTGAGGTTGCCTCCATCTGGCAAATTGAAAGTAGCATTGCTCACCCGTGAAGGGACGCTTTGGGATCCGTTTGCTCAGATTGTGGCCGATTACCAAGACACTCTGTGTGGGGAAGTGCATTAGACCCTCAGTGGTTGAGGAGTCCATCCCATGGGGTGGGCGGCCATTTCTTTCATTGGTGGAGGCCTCCCGCGAAGTCACCTGCATGTTTTCTATATCATCACTGAAGACACCACATATTGGTTTACCTGTGATATATGGACTTATTTCTAGCGCTGCCCTGTCTTTTTATATCTACTGTAAACATACCTTATTATCCCACTGACCAGCTGCCGCTGCCTGCAACATGTTAGGTTGACAGCAGTACCTTAACGACTAGATGTGCCCACTGTATAAACTGTAACCTCAGCTACATACAGTATACAGTGCTGTGTTTCAGCAGTGGGATGGGAACTTCCAGTCCCACTCTCAGGTACAAAATTGAGTCTTGCTCAGACTCAACCATTCACAGGGAGGTTTGTATTCTATAAATGAATACAAAGCTTCCTCTGAATGGCTCAGTCAGAGACTGTGATGTCATCGGCCCACCTCTCTGCCAATCAGAAGAAGCTTTGTATTCCTTCATAGATTGGCTATGAATTGTGCGCCACATTTTTAAAAAGGGTCTTTCTCATGTTTCTACGGGTAGCTCAGGCCACTGAAATTAACACTCAGCCCATTGAAATGAATTACACACATAATGCAGCCCACAGTGATGTGAAAGACTAGTACATGGAGACCAGCTTTAAAGCCATTGTTTTGGCAGTACAGCCAGGCAACAAACGTTTACTGACGAAGAGATCAACAATGTCAGTCTACATATTTATCGCAACAAAAATTTTTTAATGTGGAGGGGAAAGGATGCAGGAGCTGGAAAATGTTGAATACAGGTTAATCATGTAATATGTTCCAAAGGTGAACTTATTCTTTAATTTGTTGATTGCTGGAGAGACCTGTTTTTTTTTATTACAGTCCATGTCATTTTTGAATAATGGCTGCTCTCTTTGCGTAACACTGAGTGCAAGAAGAAAAACCTGCATATGTAATGTGCAAACAAGGATGCCCTCCAGTAAATACAGTGTATAATTACAAACTATACACAGAAGCAAAGTCTTTATCGTTTACAAAAAGCAAATCTTTTAAATTGTAGAAAGACAAAAACATTTAAAATCATACTTTTCCTTAAAAAACTATAAAGTGAATTCATAGCTGGGCTAAAGGGTGGAGTTTATATTTGCTTGAAGTTAGATATAGATAATCATAAAGATAATGAACAACTGATATGTAATATATGCAGAATATCCCAGGCACACATGCACCTTATGTCTGGCAATTAAAAATTAACTAAATTGGGTGCAATAAAGAGGGTGCAAAGTTTGCAACCAGGTCAGCAGAACTACAGGAGCATGAATTTAAAGTGGTAGTAAACCCACTCTTTCATCTTTTACCGATAGGTAAGCCTGTAATAAGGCTTACTTATGGGTACTAGAAAATATCCCCTAAACTTGCACTGTTTAGGAGATATTCAGAGTGCATGCAGCCAGTAATCTCACCAGTAAATGCCCTCTGAAGGTATGGCATACGGTGCTGGACCTTCAAAGCCCATGCCAGAAATTGTGACCCAGTCACTCATGTAACCGAATGCCGTGAACCCGGAAGGAAGACCGGATGAAGATGGATGTCCTTTCAGCGGTGACAGCATGATGCTGGAGGACTTCGTTTTAAAGTAGATCTCTCATAATGTGCTATTTTGCGATGCATATTTTAGTCCTTGGAAGGTTTATTTTGCTGATTCATCTTAGGCACTTGCCTAAGTAGTCTGAATGGACCTCTTTACTTTCATGAACAGAATTTCCCTACTACAGTTGCACACACTATTCTTCTGGGGTTTCACCTTTCTTTTGTGAGTATGGCCTCTATCCCAAGTCTTTTTCTCCTCTAATGCTTTGTACACACGATCGGAATTTCTGATGGAAAAAGTCAGAAGGAATTTTTTCATCAGATATTCCCACTGTGTGTTTGCCCCATCAGACTTTTTCCGTCAGGAATTTCGAAAATTCCGACAGAGTTAGAAAGAGAACATGTTCTGATCGTCTGTATGGAACTCCGACGGAGAAAAAAAAACATGCATGCTCTGAAACAATTCGACGCATGCTCGGAAGCACTGAACTTCATTTTTCTAGGCTCATTGTAGTGTTGTACGTCACCCCGTTTTTGAAGGTCGGAATTTGGTGTGTCCGTGTGTATGCAAGACAGCTTGAACAGAATTCCATCTGAAAAACCCGTCTGAGTTTATTCCGACGGAATCTCCGATCGTGTGTACGGGGCATTACAGTTTGTTCTGATTTTCTGCAGGTAAACAAGCTTGTAGACCATTTTCTGCAATCTGTAAGTCCATGCACAAGAACCTTGTACATTTCCCTGCTGCTCAGAAAGCTTCTGCTGTTGACCAATGTTCTTTTAGCCCAGGTTCACACTGGGCTGCGGGAGTGAAGCCTTAGGAGTTCAGCTGAACTCACACGATTTCACTCCCGCTTGTCTGTCCCGATTTCTGAGACAATTACACAGACATCTGTGCAGATGTCAATGTAAATCTCGGGCCGAAATCGCAAAAAGTAGTACAGAAACTACTTCTTGAAATCGGTGCAGCGCCGCAGATGCTGCGTCGCACCAATTAGGACGCCTGTCAATTTTGCATGTCAAATCACACCAGTGTGAACCAGGGCTTACTCCCACTTTTAAGGTTGGTGATTTTGTGTGGCTGGCTACCCGGCAGCTCTCTCAATCTTCACTCTCAAAAACGCCCCTTCTTTTTATATTTCTTTATTAAAACCAGACAACTTGGATACCATATTTTTTCTAAAACCCCATTAGTTGTAAATGGGCAAGATAAGTACCAGCTAGAGACCATCCTAACACGATTTCATTTAATTTAATGTTAGCTGTAAGCAACAGCCACATACTGTTGGGAAAAGATAAAAACATCTACATTTAAGAAAGTAAATTTTCCAAGAATGAAGGCTGCGCTCCAAGACTTATGCCACGTACACACGATTAGAATTTCCGACAACAAATGTTCAATGGGAGCTTGTTGTCGGAAATTCCGACTGTGTGTAGGCTCCATCGGACATTTGCTGTCAGAATTTCCGACAACAAAAATTTGAGAGCTGGTTCAAAACTTGTTGTCGGAAATTCTGATCGTGTGTACACAATTCTGAGGCACAAAATTCCACTTATGCTCGGAAACAAGGAGAAGACTGCCTATTGAACTTCATTTTTCTCGGCTCATCGTATGTCTTTACGTCACCACGTTCTTGACGTTCGAAATTTCCGATAACATGTGTGTGACCGTGTGTATGCAAGACAAGTTTGAGCCAACATTCGTAGAAAAAAAATCAACAGTTTTGTTGTCGGAATGTCCGATCATCTGTACACAGCATTAAACTGGGAGGGAATATTGCATTGATGAGCACAGAACAGAAAATGGGAATTCTTCAAAGTGACTGTATGTGAACACACTGCAAACTATATTCCCATGGGCAAAATGTTTAAAAGGTTAAAAATAAAACCTATGTGGCTTACATCCAAAGTTAAAAAAAACTATAAATAATAAGAAAACAGCTTTTAAAAATATAAAAATTAAGTAACACTATAATACAGTAGTTTAAAATATAACAGACTATGTAAGAAGGAAATAAAGGATGCAAAATTAAAACGAACAACAGATTGCAAAAGAAAGTAGAACAAACCCCCAAAAATTCTTCAAATATATTAATAGTAAAAGGGTCAGGTCTGAGCACGTAGGCCCTTTATAAAATAATGTGGAGTGGGTGACTGGTGACAAAGAGAAGGCAACTGTTTTAAATACCTTATCAGCTCTGTGTACAAAGGAGCATGGGAGAGCTCATGTCCACAATGGGGATGATATTGACACAGCCCGAAATTATCCACAATTTTTCAAAATGGATATGGTTCAGAAATATTTAGACAGATTAAAGGTGAATAAAGCACCTGGTCCATACACTCATGTATCCTAAAATAATTTAGCTCTGTCATTTTAAAGCCATCGTTTTGGGGACTATTTAATGACGGAAATAGTACCACTGGATTGGCGCAGGGCCAATGTGGTGCCTATATTTAAAAAGGGAACAAAATCTTTACCAAGTAACTATAGACCTGTTAAGCCTCGTACACACGATCAGTCCATCCAATGAGAACGGTCCGAAGGGTGTTCTGGTAGATCATAGACTTAAAAATAGCATGCAATGCCAAGCTGCAATTTCCAAAGTGAGCTAATTTTTTTCATGTATTAAGATAGGTATAGACTCCAGAGAGAGAGAGAGAGAGAGAGAATTTTTCCCCTGTACAAATCATTAGTAAGACCTCATCTGGAATATGCAGTTCAGTTAACCAAATTTCCATCTCCAAATACGGAAAGGTTTCTTCACAGTAAGAGCTGGAAAAGGCCTGGATGTATTCCTGGGTGGACATACACTATGTCACAAATGTGAGTACACCCCTCACTTTTTTGTAAATATTTTATTATATCTTTTCATGTGACAACACTGAAGAAATGACACTTTGCAACAATGTAAAGTGGTGAGTACACAGCTTGTGTAACAGTGTAAATTTGCTGTCCCCTCAAAATAACTCAACACTCTGCCATTAATGTTAAAACCGCTGGCAACAAAAGTGAGTACACCCCTAAGTGAAAATGTCCAAATTGGACCCAAAGTGTCAAAATTTTGTGTGGCCACCATTATTTTCCAGCACTGCCTTAACCCTCTATTTTGGCATGGAGTTCACCAGAGCTTCACAGGTTGCCACTGGTGTCTTCTTCCACTCCTCCATGATGACATCATAGAGCTGGTGGATGTTAGAGACCTTGCGCTTCTCCACCTTCCATTTGAGGATGCCCCACACATGCGCAATAGGGTTTAGGTCTGGAGACATGCTTGGCCAGTCCATTTCCTTTACCCTCAGCTTCTTTAGCAAGGCAGTGGTTGTCTTAGAGGTGTGTTCAGGGGTAGATATCATGTTGGAATACTGCCCTGCCTCCGAAGGGAGGGGATTATGCTCTGCTTCAGTATGTCACAGTACATGTTGGCATTCATGGTTCCCTCAGTGAACTGTAGCTCCCCAGTGCCGGCAGCATTCATGCAGCACCATACCATGACACTCCCACCACCATGCTCAACTGTAGGCAAGACACACTTGTCTTCTTACTCCTCACCTGGTTGCCGAAACACACGCTTGACACCATCTAAACCAAAATACGTTTATCTTGGTCTCATCAGACCACAGGACATGGTTCCAGTAATCCATGTCCTTATTCTGCTTGTCTTCAGTAAAACTGTTTGCAGGCTTTCTTGTGCATTATCTTTGGAAGAGGCTTCCTTCTGGCATGACAGCCATGCAGACCAATTTGATGCAGTGTGTGGTGTATGGTCTGAGCACTAACAGGCTGACCCCTCACCCCTTCAACCTCTGCAAAAAGGCTGGCAGCATTCATACGTCTATTTCCCAAAGACAACCTCTGGATATGACGCTGAGCATGTGCACTCAACTTCTCTGGTTGACCATGGCAAGGCCTGTTCTGGGTGGAACCTGTTCTGTTAAACTGCTGTATGGTCTTGGTCACTGTGCTGGAGCTCAGTTTAATGGTCTTGGCAATCTTCTTATAGCCTAGGCCATCTTTATGTAAAGCAACAACTTTTTGTAGCAAAGTGTAATTTCAGTTTTTGTCCATATGGTTTATTGATTTGGCCCACCCTTTGTAGTTATAACAGCTTCAACTTTTCTGGGAAGGCTGTCCAGAAGGTTTAAGAGTGTGTCTATGGGAATGTTTGACCATTCTTCCAGAAGTACATTTGTGAGGTTAGGCACTGATGTGGATGGGAAGGCCCGGCTTGCAGTTTCCACTCTAATTCATCTTAAAGGTGTTCTATAGATTGCCTTGTGTCTTTTTTCAACCAGACTATGTAACTATGTAGACTCCAAAAGGATTCATAATTCGCTTCAATACCTTATCCAGTGGAAGGGTTTCAATCTGGAATAATGTTGTTGGATATTGACTACCTCTATGAAGTATGAGTTTTTGTTGCCTTCAAAGCAATAGGCCTCCTCCTATGAGTCGGGTCCCTCCTCATGAAGGGGGTTAGGATGTTAGGAAAGCTGGACTTTCTCTCTGCTGTCCAGGAGTCATTTTTTGTCTTGTAAAAAAAACGTTGTTTTTTCTCTTGACGGTCACTTTCAATTACTTTTTTAAAAATGTCATTATTTTTCATCACAAAAAACGGGCCACTCTCCCTTCCCAACCTAGCACCCCAGTGTTCCATATGCAATAGTAAGCTCAAGCCATCCTGTCTCCTCACACCTGAACACCACCTACCCAAACCCTTGCTTCTATATATGGATTACCTACCTTCTCAGGAGCATCTCCCTCTGGGGTACTGGTGGGAAATTCAGTTCTGTGAATATAGTGCACAAACCAAGGTCCATAAAGACATGGATGAGCGAGATTGGGGTGGAGGAATTTGACTGGCCTGCACAGAATCCTGACCTCAACCTGATAGACCATCTTTGGGATGAATTCAAGCAGAGATTGCGAGCCAGGCCTTCTCATCCACATCAATGCCTGACCTCACAAATCATTCCCATAGACACACTCCTAAACATTGTGGACAGCCTTCCCAGAAGAGTTTAAGCTGTTATACCTGCAAGGGGTGGTCCAACTCTCAATACTAAACACTACGGACTAAGTCTGGGATGCCATTAAAGTTCATATACATTTAAAGGTAGGGGTCCCAATACTTTTGGTAATATAGTGTGTGTGTGTGTATATATATATATATATATATATATATATATATACATATACTGTATATATATATATATATATATATATATATATATATATATATATATATATATACACATAGAAATACATGTATATATATATATATATATATATATATATATTTATATATATATTGTTTTCTTTAATTTCTTATGTATGTCACTATGAATGAAAAAGAACTAAGAACTCTTAGGCCCCTTTCACACTGGGGCGGGGGCCGCTTTACCGTCAATTTAGCTTCGCTATTCGGCCGCTAGCGGCCGAGAAAGGGTTAAAACCACCTCAAAGCGCCTCTGGCGCTTTGCCGGCGGTATAGCCGCGGTGCCCATTGATTTCAATGGGCAGGAGCGGTGGAGGAGCGGTATACACACCGCTCCTCCACCACTCCAAAGATGCTGCCAGCAGAACTTTTTTTACCATCCTGCTAGTGCATCGCTCCAGTGGGAAAGTCCTCGGGTCTTTCACACTGGAGAAACAGCAGCGGCTCTTTCAGGGTGCTTTGCAGGCGATATTTTTTTGCGTTATAGCGCATGCAAAACGACCCAGTGGGAAAGGCGTCTAACAATATATTTAGTAAGCCAATTAAATGTATGGTGTTTTATGATACACTTGTGTGTGTACTGTGAAAGTGTAAAGGACAGACAACTGAAAATATTCTTAGCATTATAGCAGCTGTTTTTATATCCTGAATTCTTCATAGCTTTCTAAGTATAGATTCAAATGCATATAATCTTTTTACGTATACAGTACATACTGTAAAGCCCTGTACACACGATCGGATATCTGATGGAATCTATCTGATGGATTTTTTCATCGGATATCCGATGAAGCTGACTTTCATCAGTCTTGCCTACACACCATCGGTTAAAAATCCGATCGTGTCCAACGCGGTGACGTAAAACACTACGACGTGCTGAGAAAAATGAGATAAATTAAGTTCAATGCTTCCGAGCATGCGTCGGCTTGATTCTGAGCATGCATGGATTTTTAACCGATGGATTTCCCCACAGACGATCGTTTTTTTCTATCGTTTTTTTACCCATAAGAAAAATTTAAAACAGGTTCTATTTTTTTTCACCGATGAATAAAAAACCGATGGGGCTCACACACGATCGGTTCGTCCGATGAAAACGGTCCATCGGTCCGTTTTCATCAGACGAACCGATCGTGTGTACAGGGCTTTATTCCTGTTTAGTAATGTGCCATAGTGATTATACCTTACTATTCTTTATTGCCTTATTTCTCAAGGCATGTCTATAGGCTGAGCAATGTAAAATTTCTTTGAAAGTACCGTATTTATCGGGGTATTGCGCGCACCCGCGTATAGCGCGCACCCCCAACCTGGAAGGGTTTAAAGAAAAATACTTACAGTTTGAATGCCCCTCGTCGGTGTCTTGCCCGGCGGCCTTGTCCGGTCCGGCGTCCGTCTGCGGCCTCGGTGGTGTCCTCCCGCGCTGTCTCTGAGTCGAATCCCTGCATCCCGCGCTGTGTTTGAACGCCGCCGCCGACATATACCGAGTGCAGTACACTCGGGCACGCTGGGCCACGCTCAGCTTCTTACGCATAAAGGCTAGGAGGCGTCACCGAGCGTGACCACGAGCGAAGCCGAGCCTGGCCGAATGTACCCGAGTGTACTGCGCTCGGTATATGTTGGCGGCGCAGTTCAAACTCAGCGCGGGAAGTGGGTATCGGCGTATATCGCGCACCCACGATTTTCCCCTTATTTTAAGGGGAAAAAAGTGCGCGGTATACGCCGATAAATACGGTACTATAGTCTCAAGATGGCTTTCTAAGTATAGATGCAAATGCATATACCGTATTTTCCGGCGTATAAGACGACTCGGCGTATAAGACGACCCCCTAATTTTCCAGGAAAAATTTTGGTTTTGGGATATACTCGCCGTATAAGACTACCCCCTTCCTTCTAGTCTTTCTGGAAGCTGAGGGTTAGCCAGAACAACCGCTGACAGAAACAGGCTTTTTTCAAGCCTCACTATGCCATTACATGCCTCACTGTGCCATTACATTACATGCCCCCACTGTGCCATTACATGCCCCCACTGTGACATTACATGCCCCCACTGTGCCATTACATGCCCCCACTGTGCCATTACTTGCCCCTACAGTGCCATCACATTACATGCCCCCACAGTGCCATCACATTACATGCCCCCACTGTGCCATCACCTTACATGCCCCCACTGTGCCATCACATTACATGCCCCCACAGTGCCATCACATTACATGCCCCCACAGTGCCATCACATTACATGCCCCCACAGTGCCATCACATTACCTGCCCCCACAGTGCCATCACATTACTTGTCCCCACAGTGCCATCACTTGCCCACACAGTGCCATCACTTGCCCCCACAGTGCCATCACTTGCCCCCACTTTCCCCCCCACTGTGCCATCACTCACGTTTTGCAGGCCGGCGGTGACAGTCTCCGTCTGCTGCGAGCGTCCATGATTTCAAAGCCGCGCCGTCTTCTCAGCGTGTCCTGTGATTGGCGGAACACAAATTTTCCCAGTAGCGCCTCTGTTCTGTGTTCCGCCAATCACGGATGCCTTCTCATCTCGTCCGTACCCGGCGTATAAGACGACCCCCGACTTTGGATGCATTTTTTTGCAGCCAAAAAGTCGTCTTATACGCCGGAAAATACGGTAATCTTTTTATGCATACAGTGGGTATAGAACAGATAATATAAATAAGTTGCACTGTCGTGTGACGCTGTGACCAAATGAAATGTATGTCCTTTTTTTCCCACAAATAGAGCTTTCTTTTGGTGGTACAGTAAAACCTTGGTTTGAGAGTAACTTGGTTTGAGAGCAACATTTTTAAATAAATTTTGACTTGATATACAAGCGATGTCTTGATATAAGAGTAGCATCATGTCACAATAGAGTATAAAAGAGAGGAGAGGCACCTCTAAGGCCTTGTACACACGAGAGGATTTCCGCTGGAAACGGTCCTCTGGCGGATTTTGATCTGATGGCTGTACACACCATCAGATCAAAATCCCCGCGGAATACATCCGCGGTGACATGCCGCGCCGTCGCCGCGACGATGACGCGGCGACGTGCGCGACCCTGGAAGGTAAATACTTCCACGCATGCGTCGAATCATTACGACGCATGCGAGGGATGGGAGCGGACGGATTGATCCGGTGAGTCTGTCCAGACGACTTATGCCACGTACACACGATCAGAAATTCCGACAAGAAAAATGTGGATTTTTTTTTACGACTGAATTTTGTCTCAAACTTGTCTTGCATACACACGGTCACACAAATGTAGTTGGAAATTCCGAACATCAAGAACGCGGTCATGTACAAAACTATGACGAGCCGAGAAAAGTTCAATGATTCCAAGCATGCGTCTAATTAATTCCGAGCATGTGTAGGATTTTTGAGTGTCGGAATTGCATATAGACAATCGGAATTTTCGACAAGAACTTTTGCTGTCGGAAAAATTGAGAACCAGCTCTCAAATTTTTCTTGTAGCAAATTCCGACAGCAAATGTCTGATGGAGCCTACAGCCCTAAATATATAAACTCAGAAGATACAGGAATGTCCATTAGGGACCCAGAAAGTGGGTCTGATTTCTTATCCAACAGCATAAGAGACGACTTGGTCCAGTTGATCACTAGGCCAGTATAGTGGCCAAACCTCTGGATGACCCCCCATGGCTTCTCTCAAGGAAGACGACATGTCTCCCAGCAAGAGCATGGTGTCATCTGCGTACAGCATCAGCTTTTCATGCAATTCACCATACCTAAACCCTGAATACCTGAGTTAGAGTGGATACAGGCCGCTAAAGGCTCAAGAGCAAACAAAAGCAGGGATATAGGGCATCACAGGACCCTTACTTTTTAATATATTTATAAATGATGTAGGGTCTGGAATTAAAGGTACAATTTCAGTCTTTGCAGATGACAAAAAACTATGCAGTGGAATAACGTCCTTACAGGATGCCTTCAACTTACAAACCAACCTCAGTACACTGTTTAATTGGGCAATTATGTGGCAAATGAGGTTTAATGTTGATAAATGTAAAGTTAAGCAATTGGGAGCTAAGAATATGCATGCATCATACATACTAGGGGATTATACTGGGGGAATCCATAGTGGAGATGTGCAAATATATGGGGGTTCTGGTAGATCATAAGCTTAAAGCGGGAGTTCACCCATTTAAAAAAAAAAAAAAAATCTCCCCTTAGCTTCCTGCTCGTTCGGTCTAGGGGAATCGGCTATTTATATTAAAATATGATCCGTACTTACCCGTTTTCGAGCTGCATCTTCTTCCGTCGCTTCCGGGTATGGGTCTTCGGGAGCGGGCGTTCCTTCTTGATTGACATTCTTCCGAGAGGCTTCCGACGGTCGCATCCATCGCGTCACTCGTAGCCGAAAGAAGCCGAACGTCGGTGCGGCTCTATACTGCGCCTGCGCACCGACGTTCGGCTTCTTTTGGAAAATCGTGACGCGATGGATGCGACCGTCGGAAGCCTCTCGGAAACCTGTCAATCAAGAAGGAACGCCCATTCCCGAAGCCCATACCCGGAAGCGACGGAGAGGATGCGTCTCGTAAACGGGTAAGTACTGCACATATTTTAAATTAAATAGCCGATTCCCCTAGTAATAACGAGCAGGAATCTAAGGGGGAAAAGTGCCCTCTAAGGGTGAACCCCCGCTTTAATAATGGCATGCAGCGGTTTCCAAAGCGAGCAAACTCCTTTTCTGTATTAAGAGAGGTATAGACTCCAGAGGGGGATATAATTTTGCCCCTGTACAAACCATTAGTAAGACTTCATCTGCAATATGCAGTTCAGTTTCGGGCCCCAGTTCTCAAAAAGGATATCAGGGAACTGGAGAAAGTGCAGAGAAGGGCAACCAAACTGATAAGAGGCATGGAGGAGCTCAGCTATGAGGAAATATTAGAGGAATTTAATTTATTCTCTCTTGAGAAGAGGAGATTAATGGGGAGGGGGTGAGGGGGCGTATGAGCAACATGTAAATACATGTCGTCCATATAGTGAACTTGGTGTTAAGTTATTTACTTTAAGGTCATCACAGAGGACATGGAGTCACTCATCTGGAGTAAAAGAGATTTAGGGGCTGATTTTCTAAAGGCAAAAAGACTGTGCAGTTGCAAGAACAGTCTATTGCTCTTAAGTAAATTAACTTCTTAATCTCCAAATGCAAAACGGCTTCTTGACAGTAAGAGCTGTGAAGATGTGGAATAGACTCCCTCAAGAGCTTGATCTGTCCAGAATAAAAAAAAAGGCCTAGATTCTTTCCTAAATGTACATAATAAACAAACACACACACACACACATAACGGGATACTAATATATATATATATATATATATATATATATATATATATATATATATATATATATATATATATATATATATGTAAATCCTAATGTTTTTATTTCGTTTTTTTCCCTTTTATTGGTTGAACTAGATAGACTTGTGTCTTTTTTCAACCACACTAACTATGTAACTATGTCATGGCTCTGCTTGGCACCTTTTACAAATTACAGAAAGGACTGGAGGGGGAGGGAGCTGGGAACGGGAGCCTGCCCTGCACCTTGCACCCAAGCGGCAGCAGGCATTATGGAGGAGGTCAGTGGCAGTGCCACCAGCCAGGCCACACAGCCTGTGGGGAGAGAGAGTCACTGATGAAAGGGGAGAGTAAATACTCTATGATAAGGGGGACACTGATATAAAGGTTCCCCTTTATATTAGTAACCTCCCCTTATCTTAGTGTATTTATTTTGCAGAAGGTGGTCTGTGGACAGTGGTCATCAGCAGAGTCTCCTCCACATCAGAATTCCCAGCATTCCCCTTAAATAGGAACCCTCAGAGTTCCCCTTTACATAAGAGTCTGCAAGATTCCCCCTTACACTGTGCAGACCCTGATGTAAAGGTGAGCTCTGACGTAAAGGCAATGCTGCAGACCCTGATGTAAGGGGAAAGCTGTGAACCATGATGTAAGTGGGAACCTTGTGGACTCTGATTTAAGGGAGGGGTCTGACCCCAGACCACTTTATATCAGAGTTACCCTTTACACCAGAGTCCACAGCATTCCCCCATACATTATGGTCTGCAGCATTCCCCTTTACATCAGGGTTCACAAAGTTCCCCCTTGCACTATAAGGGGAAAACCTGCAGACTCTAAAGAAAGGGGGGACTCTGTGGGCTCATGTGTAAGGGGGGGCTCTGGCGACCAGAGACACCCTTACATCAGAGTTCCCCTTTACATCATGGTCTGCCGCATTACCTTTACATCTGGGTCCATAATGTTCCATTTTACATCAGGGTCAGCAGAGTTCTCACTTACACTGTAAGGGTGAAATTTGTGGACTGTGATGTACAGGGGAACTCCATGGACTCTGATGTAAGGGCGAACTCTGAGGACTCTTGTGTAAGCAGGAGGGGGTCTTGTGACTAGAGACCTGCTTACATCAGAGTTTTCCTTTACTCCAGAGTCCAACAGTTGCTGGTTTTATTGAAGTTCCTTTTTAACAACTTCCTGACCACGCTATAGCCACATGGTGGCTGCAGCATGGTCAGCCAGTTCTGGGAGGGCATCATATAACTTCCTCCCATGATCATGCCTGCTGCGGCATGCGGTGCGGCGCTCTGTGTGATCAATGTGTCCTTAGGACACAGATTGGGGTAAAGGGTCAATTACAGTGGCCCTTTACCACATGATCAGCTGTGTCCAATCACAGCTGATCATGATGTAATCACAAGCCTGTTATCAGCACCAGTGAACAATGTACCTTCAGACCATACCAGTGACCAGTTTCTTGTATAGAGGTGAATAAGGAAAATAAAGCGCACATTTACAGAGTCAAATCACATCACCCCTGAGATATCAACAGGTATTGGGTCAGGTGTTTAACAAGGCCTGTATATTGTTAGCATTTTGCCCACAGTATAAACTTTTAATCAATAAGCAGTTAATCCGAAGCAGTAAAACTATCATTCATTGAACTGCCCCATACCTTTTCAAATTTAATGGTACCCATCTACTAAGATACGTAGCTTTATTAATGCCTTCCAAGCCACAATGGTAGAGGCTACTGTGTTCTTCCATGACAGAATGATTAACTTACGGGCATAATACAGGAGCAGAGTAAGTAATGTATGGATCACCTTTTTGGGTGCCAACGGGTCCAACAGTCCCAAAAAACAGATTGCTATGGAAGGTCTTATGGTAATCGTCGTAACTGACAATAATCACACTAATAGGAAACATGAGGGGAATACAAAAACACAAACTTCAAAAGAGCCAACTTCCCTAAACTATGATCCTTGCTAGAAGATACTAAATGGCATAAAATCTTCGAAACAAAAAACACAGAGGAAAAATTTGTATGCTTTAAGAGCATATTAACCACTTCCAGACCTTAGGTGTTTTTCAGATTCGGTGTTTGCAAGACTAAAACATTTTTTTCTGCTAGAAAATTACTTAAAACCCCCAAACATTATATATTTTTTTTTCTAACACCCTAGAGAATAAAATAGTGGTCATTCCAATACTTTTTGTCACACCGTATTTGCGCAGCGGTCTTACAAGCGCACTTTTTTTGGAAAAAATTCACTTTTTTGAATTAAAAAATAAGACAACAATAAATTTGGCCCAATTGTTTTATACAGGGAGTGCAGAATTATTAGGCAAATGAGTATTTTGACCACATCATCCTCTTTATGCATGTTGTCTTACTCCAAGCTGTATAGGCTCGAAAGCCTACTACCAATTAAGCATATTAGGTGATGTGCATCTCTGTAATGAGAAGGGGTGTGGTCTAATGACATCAACACCCTATATCAGGTGTGCATAATTATTAGGCAACTTCCTTTCCTTTGGCAAAATGGGTCAAAAGAAGGACTTGACAGGCTCAGAAAAGTCAAAAATAGCGAGATATCTTGCAGAGGGATGCAGCACTCTTAAAATTGCAAAGCTTCTGAAGCGTGATCATCGAACAATCAAGCGTTTCATTCAAAATAGTCAACAGGGTCGCAAGAAGCGTGTGGAAAAACCAAGGCGCAAAATAACTGCCTATGAACTGAGAAAAGTCAAGCGTGCAGCTGCCAAGATGCCACTTGCCACCAGTTTGGCCATATTTCAGAGCTGCAACATCACTGGAGTGCCCAAAAGCACAAGGTGTGCAATACTCAGAGACATGGCCAAGGTAAGAAAGGCTGAAAGATGACCACCACTGAACAAGACACACAAGCTGAAACGTCAAGACTGGGCCAAGAAATATCTCAAGAATGATTTTTCTAAGGTTTTATGGACTGATGAAATGAGAGTGAGTCTTGATGGGCCAGATGGATGGGCCCGTGGCTGGAATGGTAAAGGGCAGAGAGCTCCAGTCCAACTCAGACGCCAGCAAGGTGGAGGTGGAGTACTGGTTTGGGCTGGTATCATCAAAGATGAGCTTGTGGGGCCTTTTCGGATTGAGGATGGAGTCAAGCTCAACTCCCAGTCCTACTGCCAGTTTCTGGAAGACACCTTCAAGCAGTGGTACAGGAAGAAGTCTGCATCCTTCAAGAAAAACATGATTTTCATGCAGGACAATGCTCCATCACACGCGTCCAAGTACTCCACAGCGTGGCTGGCAAGAAAGGGTATAAAAGAAGAAAAACTAATGACATGGCCTCCTTGTTCACCTGATCTGAACCCCATTGAGAACCTGTGGTCCATCATCAAATGTGAGATTTACAAGGAGGGAAAACAGTACACCTCTCTGAACAGTGTCTGGGAGGCTGTGGTTGCTGCTGCACGCAATGTTGATGGTGAACAGATCAAAACACTGACAGAATCCATGGATGGCAGGCTTTTGAGTGTCCTTGCAAAGAAAGGTGGCTATATTGGTCACTGATTTGTTTTTGTTTTGTTTTTGAATGTCAGAAATGTATATTTGTGAATGTTGAGATGTTATATTGGTTTCACTGGTAAAAATAAATAATTGAAATGGGTATATATTGTTTTTTTGTTAAGTTGCCTAATAATTATGCACAGTAATCGTCACCTGCACACACAGATATCCCCCTAAAATAGCTAAAACTTAAAACAAACTAAAAACGACTTCCAAAAATATTCAGCTTTGATATTAATGAGTTTTTTGGGTTCATTGAGAATATGGTTGTTGTTCAAAAATAAAATTAATACTCAAAAATACAACTTGCCTAATAATTCTGCACTCCCTGTATATTTTGAAAGATAATGTTACGCCGAGTAAAATGATGCCCAACATGTCACGATTAAAAATTGCGCCCGCTCGTGGCATGGCGTCAAACTTTTACCCTTAAAAATCTTGATAGGCGACGTTTAAAAAATTCTACAGGTTGCATTTTCTGAGTTACAGAGTAGGCCTAAGGCTAAAATTATTGCTCTCGCTCTAACGATCACGGCGATACCTCACTTGTGTGGTTTGAATACCGTTTTCATATGTCGGCGCTACTCGCGTATGCGTTCGCTTCTACGCGCGAGCTCGTCGGGACGGGGCGCTTTAAAAAAATTTTTTTTTGCTTTTCGCATTTATTTTTATTTATTTTAGAATTTTTAACACTGAAAAAAAAAAAAAAAAAATTATCACTTTTATTCCTATTACAAGGAATGTAAACATCCCTTGTAATAGAAAAAAGCATGACAGGTCCTCTTAAATATGAGATCTGGGGTCAAAAAGACCTCAGATCTCATATTTGGGCTTAAATGCAAAAAATAGAAAAAAAATAAAAAATGTCATTTTTTCAAATGACCAAAAAAAAAATTTGTCTCTTTAAGAGGCTGGGCGGGACTGACGTTTTGACGTCACTTCCGCCCAGCCGAGCTATGGGGACGGGCGAAGGAGATTTTTCCTTCAGTCTCGTCCCCGCTCACCAGCCGACAGCATCCGATCGCCTCCGCCGCTACCGACGGCTCCGGTAAGTGGCGGAGGGCGCGGGAGAGCGGCGGGAGGGGGGGGGCCCCTCTCCCGCCACCGATAACGGCGATCTTGCGGTGAATCCGCCGCGGAGACCGCCATTATCGGATTCCAGACCGCGCACACTAAAGATGGATACCTCGGTTGTGACAGCAGCTGCTGCCGTTACCGAGATATCCGTCTTTAAAAATAGGACGTACATCGTCGTGCGCAGGTCTGGAAGTAGTTAAATAAGGGTATTAGCCAGTGCATCCCAATGGTAAATACATTTAAAAGAGCTAATAAAAGTCCTGGGTGGCTTAACTTCAACGTAAGAATGCATATGAAAGTAAAGGAAAAGGCCTTCAAAAATACAAGGCTGAGGGATCATCATCAGCATTCCAATTTTACAAAAAATGCAATAAGAAATGTAAGGGTGCAATCAGGGCAGCTAAGATAGAACATGAAAGGCACATAGCGGAGGAGAGGAAAAAAAAAATCGCAAGAAATTCTTTAAGTACATAAATAGCAAGAAAGAGAGTTCAGATCATATTAGTCCCAATAAAGAATGATGAAGGGAATCTGGCTACTAAGGATGGAGAGATGGCAAAGGTATTGAATTTATTCTTCTCCTCAGTCTTCACGAGGGAACCGGGGTGGGCTTTGGTAACTAAAACTGCAACGTTTATCCTCATGATACGTCACAGGAAGCATCCTTATGACTAACAGAGGACAGAAATAGAAATAGACTTGAAAAACGTAACATTAATAAGTCACCGGGACCAGATGGCTTGCACTCAAGGGTCCTTAACTGCTTGCTGACCGCCGCACGCCGCTGTACTTCGGCAGAATGGCACGGCTGCGCTTATTGGTGTACAGGTACGTCCCCTTTAATATGCGCAGCCGTGTGTCAAGCGCGAGCCGCCAGTGGTGTGCTCGCAACACGGTCGGGTACTATGTGACCGCTCCCGCGGGACCCGCAGACCCAATCGCCGCCGGTGTCCTGCGATCGGGTCACAGAGCTGAAGAACGGGGAGAGGTAATTGTAAACAAACCCCTTACCGTGCTTCCTAGTCAGACTGTCACTGATCGTCTGTTTCCTGTCATAGGGAACGACAATGACAGTGATGTCACACGCCAAGCCACGCCCCCACACAGTAAGAATCACTTCTATAGGGCACACCTAACCCCTTCAGCGCCCCCTACAGGTTAACCCCTTCACTGCCAGTGTTATTTTCACAGTAAGGCCCCGTACACATGGGCGGATAATCCGATGAAAACGGTCCGCCGAACCGTTTTCAGCGGACATGTCCGCCCGGAGATTTCTGTCTGATGGTTGTGCACACCATCAGACAGAAATCCGCGCGTAAACAATACGCGGGGCGTGGCCACGCCGTCGCCACGACGATGACGCGGCGACGTGCGCGGCCCTGGAAGTTCAATGCTTCCACGCATGCGTCGAGTCAATACGACGCATGCGAGGGATGGCGGTCGGTCGGACGTGTCCGGTGAGTCTGTACAGACGACCGAACACGTCCGACGGACAGGTTTCCAGCGGACAGATTTCTTAGCATGCTAAGAAATTTTTATCCGCTGGAAACTGTCCGATCCGCCGGACAATTGTCCGCTCGGGCCTACACACGACCGGATCTGTCCGCTGGAACTGGTCCGGCGGACCAGTTTCAGCAGATCGATCCGGTCGTGTGTACGGGGCCTAAGGCCCCATACACACGATAGAATTTATCCGCGAATACGGTCCAGCGGACCGTTTCCGCGGATAAATCCTCTCAAGGATTTCGGCGGATTTTCATGCGATGGAGTGTACACACCATCGCATTGAAATCCGCGCGAAATCCTCTGGCGATGACGTGTCGCGCCGTCACCGCGATTATGACGCGGCGACGTGCGCGACGCTGTCATATAAGGAATTCCACGCATGCGTCGAATCATTACGACGCATGCGGGGGATCCCTTCGGACGGATGGATCCGGTGAGTCTGTCCATGTGTCCTCCATAATGTCGCAGTCACGATAAAAATCGCTGATCGCCGCCATTACTAGTAAAAAATAAATAAATAATAAAAATGCCATAAAACTATCCCCTATTTTGTAGACGCTATAACTTTTGTGCAAACCAATCAATGCTTATTGTGATTTTTTTTACCCAAAATATGTAGAAGAATACGTATCGGCCTAAACTGATGAAAAAAATGTTTATGTATTTTTGGGGAATATCTATTATAGCAAAAAGTTAAAAATATTGATTTTTTTTCAAAAATTTCCGCTCTATTTTTGTCAATAGCGCAAAAAATAAAAACCGCAGATGTGATCAAATACCACCAAAAGAAATCTCTATTTGTGGGGAAAAAAAGGACGTAAATTTTGTTTGGGAAACACGTCGCACGACCGCGCAATTGGCAGTTAAAGCGGCGCAGTGCCGAATCGCAAAAAGGGGCCTGGTCCTTTAGCAACAAAATGGTCCGGGGCTTAAGTGGTTAAGGAACACAAGTAATTGCCAGACCATTGTTCATAATCTGGATTTTGCAAAAGCATTTGATACAGTTCCCATAAATGTTTACTGTACAAAGTAACGTACGCTGGCATGGACCTTAGGGTCAGTACACTGATTTTAAAACTGGTTACAGGGGCGAGTTCAGAGGGTAGCAATAAATGAGGAGTACTCAAAATGGTCCGGGGTGGAAAGTGGGGTCCCCCAGGGTTCTGTCCTGAGACCAAGCCTATTTAAGTTATTCATAAACTACCTGGAGGATGGGATACACAGCTCAATCTCTGTATTTGAGGATGATACTAAGCTAAACAGGGCAAAAAGGATGTGGAAAAGTTGCAAGAAGATCTGAACAAATTAATGGGGTAGGCAACTACATGGCAAATAAGGTTTAATGTAGAAAAATGTAAAATTATGCATTTGGGTGGCAAAAACATGAATCCAATCTACTGACTGGGGGGAGAACCTCTGGGGGAATCTAGGATGGAAAAGGACCTGAGGGTCCTAGTAGATGAAAGGCTCAGCAATGGCATGCAATGCCAAGCTGCTGCAAGCAAAGCAAACAGAATATTGGCATGCATTAAAAAAGGGGATTAAATCCAGAGATAAAATGATAATTCTCCCACTCTACACCTGCAGTATGCCGTCCAGTTCTGGACTCCAGTCCTCAGGAAGGATGTGCTGGAGCTGGAGAAAGTCCAGAGAAGGGCAACAAAACTAATAAAGGGACTGGAGGACATTAGTTATGAGGAAAGGTTACAAGCACTGAACTTATTTTCTCTGGAGAAGAGACACTTGAAAGGGGATATGATTTCAATGTACACACAGTTGTTAACACATATCTTTAGTTTTACGATCAATCAGTGCAGCACCTGGACCTGTCCTAAAGCTTTGCAAATGGTGGCTCTCTCATAGTCATTTACATTTGCCTTTGGCCTCTACTCCACCAGGTGACAATTCTAGTACCTAATGATAGTTTGCTAAAGCATCACCAATGCACTGTGAAATGTGGGCCGGGTGGTGTGTTTTTTCTCTGATACTGGGGAATGGAGAAGTGCAGGGGCTCCAGCAGGTGCTGTACATAATTTTATTATACTTGGGGCCTGTGTTGACATACTTCAATGGGTAAATGCAGCATGCCTTTTGAGACATTTCTGAGATCATTCAGAGTTCATTGCAGGTGCAGTTGACATGCATTTAACCTCCTTCAGCTTCTTTTGCATTGCCATAGGCTTGTACAGTATAAGGAAAGAAGCAGGTCTGAAGCACACAAAAGTCCAATAACACTGGTCCTAAGTGTGCAACATGTCTTTGAATGATATGGAGTTCAGTCCTAGGTTGGGCTAATTTTAACCTTAGACTTTGATGCCTTTTAGCCCCCGTTCACACCAAAGCCAACTTCGAAATTGTGCAACTTTTCTTAACCACTTAAGCCCCGGACCATATTGCTGCCCAAAGACCCAAGGTGTTTTTACAGTTTGGGACTGCGTCGCTTTAACAGACAATTGCGCGGTCGTGCGACGTGGCTCCCAAACAAAATTGGCGTCCTTTTTTCCCCACAAATAGAGCTTTATTTTGGTGGTATTTGATCACCTCGGCGGTTTTTATTTTTTGCGCTATAAACAAAAATAGAGCGTCAATTTTGAAAAAAATGCAATATTTTTTACTTTTTGCTATAATAAATATCCCCCAAAAACATATATAAATTTTTTTTTTCCCCAGTTTAGGGCGATACGTATTCTTGTATCTATTTTTGGTAAAAAAAATAGCAATAAGCGTTTATCGATTGGTTTGCGCAAAATTTATAGCGTTTACAAAATAGGGGATAGTTTTATTGCATTTTTATTATTTTTTTTTTTTTTACTACTAATGGCGGCGATCAACGTTTTTTTTCGTGACTGCGACATTATGGCGGACACTTCGGACAATTTTGACTCATTTTTGGGATTTTTGTCATTTTCACAGCAAAAAATGCATTTAAATTGCATTCTTTATTGTGAAAATGACAGTTGCAGTTTGGGAGTTAACCACAGGGGGCGCTGTAGGATTTGGTGTACACTGTGTATGTGTTTACAACTGTAGGGGGGTGTGGCTGTAGGAATGACGTCATCGATCGAGTCTCCCTATATAAGGGATCACTCGATCGATGCAGCGCCATAGTGAAGCACGGGGAAGCCGTGTTTACACACGGCTCTCCCCGTTCTTCAGCTCCGGGGAGCGATCGTGACGGAGCGGCTATAAACAAATAGCCGCGCCGTCGTCCCGGATCGCTCCCCGAGGGGACCCGACCGCCGCAAGTCGCGGGGGGGGGGGGTCCCGATCGGACCCCCGACCCACGTCTAGGCAGGGACGTACAGGTACGCCAATGTGCCTGTACGTGCCATTCTGCCGACGTATATGTACATGCGGCGGTCGGGAAGGGGTTAAAATAACACAATTTCAAAGCCGCATGTCAGTGCGACTTCATGTGCGACTTGGCTGACATCTGTTGCGACTTCATGCACAAATGTCTATGCAAGTTGCACCTGAAATTGGAAAAAATAGTACAGGAACTTCTTTTTTCAAATCAGCGCAGCACAACAAAGTCGGCATCGCACTGTTTTGAACAGTTCCATTGTTGACAATAGGGTGTGACTTGTCATGTGATTTGAACCTGTCAAATCGCACCGGTGTGAATGGGGGCTTATGGCAAGGATATATTACTAACTGTGTCCTTGTTGAGAAGATCTCCAAATGGGGACACAGACAAAAATGTTTTTAGTTAAAGGGGTTGTAAAGGTAAATTTTGTTTACCCTAAATAGCTTCCTTTACCTTAGTGCAGTCCTCCTTCACTTACCTCATCCTTAGATTTTGCTTTTAAATGTCCTTATTTCTTCTGAGAAATCCTCACTTCCTGTTCTTCTGTCTATAACTACACACCGTAATGCAAGGCTTTCTTCCTGGTGTGTAGAAAGCCTCTTGAGGGGGGAGGGGGCGAGCAGGAGTGTCAGGACGCCCACTAACACACAGCTCCTTTCTCTATCTGCAAAGTAGAGAGCGTCCTGACCCTCCTGCTCACCCCCTCCCCCCTCAAAAGGCTTTCTCCACACCAGGGAGAAAGCCTTGCATTACGGTGTGTAGTTACAGACAGAAGAACAGGAAGTGAGGATTTCTCAGAAGAAATAAGGACATTTACAAGCAAAATAGAAGGATGAGGTAAGTGAAGGAGGACTACACTAAGGTAAAGGAAGCTATTTAGGGAAACATTTTTTTACCTTTACAACCCCTTTAAGAGAGATTGGTTAGAACAGGGGTCTCAAACTCAAATTACCTGAGGGCCACAAGACAAGTTTCCATATCCCATGGGGGGCCGCATGCAAACTTTCAAACTTCAAAAACAGTACTGGTGTCAGCGAACGCATTATTAACCCTGACCACTACACTGCACACTGACCACTACACTGCACACTGACCACTCACCATCAGGGTACAGCACATCAGGGCACAGGGCACAGCACACATGAGTGCACAGTGCACATCAGGGTACAAAGCCCAGTACATCAGGGTACAAAGCTCAGCACATCAGGGTACAGGGCACATCAGAGCACAGCACATAGGGGTACAGCACAACAGGCCACATCAGGGTGCACGGCACATCAGGGCAGGGCATATCAGGACAGGGCACATGGCACAGTGCAGGACATGGCACATCAGGGCACAGCACATCAGGACAGGGCACATGGCACATCAGGGTACAGGGCACATGAAACAGAACATCAGGGTACAAAGCCCAGCACATCAGGGTACATGGGGCACATCAGGGTACATGGGCCACATCAGGGTACATGGGCCACATCAGGGTACATGGGCCACATCAGGGTACATGGGCCACATCAGTGTACATGGGGCACAATCAGAGCACACCAGGGCACATGGGGCACATGAGAGCATATCAGGGCACAATCAGGGAACATGGGGCACACCAGGGAACATGGGGCACATGAGAGCACATCAGGGCACAGCACATCAGGACAGGGCACGTGGCACATCAGGGTACAGGACATGGCACATCAGGGCACAGCACATCAGGACAGGGCACATGGCACATCAGGGTACAGGGCACATGAAACAGCACATCAGGGTACAAAGCCCAGCACATCAGGGTACATGGGCCACATCAGGGTACATGGGCCACATCAGGGTACATGGGCCACATCAGGGTACATGGGGCACAATCAGAGCACACCAGGGCACATGGGGCACATGAGAGCATATCAGGGCACAATCAGGGAACATGGGGCACACCAGGGAACATGGGGCACATGAGAGCACATCAGGGCACAGCACATCAGGACAGGGCACGTGGCACATCAGGGTACAGGACATGGCACATCAGGGCACAGCACATCAGGACAGGGCACATGGCACATCAGGGTACAGGGCACATGAAACAGCACATCAGGGTACAAAGCCCAGCACATGAGGGTACCCCATGTACCCTGATGTGCTGGGCTTTGTACCCTGATGTGCTGTTTCATGTGCCCTGTACCCTGATGTGCTGGGCTTTGTACCCTGATGTGCTGTTTCATGTGCCCTGTACCCTGATGTGCCATGTGCCCTGTCCTGATGTGTTGTGCCCTGATGTGTCATGTCCTGTACCCTGATGTGCCATGTGCCCTGTCCTGATGTGCTGTGCCCCATGTGCCCTGATGTGCTCTCATGTGCCCCATGTTCCCTGGTGTGCCCCATGTTCCCTGGTATGCCCCATGTTCCCTGATTGTGCCCTGATGTGCTCTCATGTGCCCCATGGCACATCAGGGTACATGGGCCACATCAGGGCACAATCAGAGCACATGGGACATATCAGGGCACATGGGGCACATACGAGCACACCAGGGCACAGTCAGGGCACATGGGGCACATCAGGGCACATGGGGCACACCAGGGCACAATCAGAAAACATGGGGCACATGAGAGCACATCAGGACAGGGCACATGGCACATCAGGGTACAGGGAACAGGGTACCCTGATGTACAGAGCCCAGCACATCAGGGTACATAAGGGACATGAGGGTACATGGCACATGTCACATTGGGGCACATGAGGGTACATGGGACACATCAGGGCACAATCAGGGCACATGAGGGCACAATCAGGGTACATGAGAGCACATCAGGGCACATGAGAGCACATCAGGGCACATGGGGGCACATCAGGGCACATGAGAGAACATCAGGGCACATGGGAGCACATCAGGGCACATGGGGGCACATCAGGGCACATGAGGGCACATCAGGGCACATGAGAGCACATCAGGGCACATGAAAGCACATCAGGGCACAATCAGGGCACATGAAAGCACATGAGAGCACATTAGGGCACAATCAGGGCACATGAGAGCACACCAGGGCACAGATCAGCATTTACTTGTTGTTTTCTTCAAAGGCAGAGTAGCGCAGTAGCACAACAGGCCACATCAGGGTGCACGGCACATCAGGGCAGGGCATACCAGGACAGGGCACATGGCACAGTGCAGGACATGGCACATCAGGGCACAGCACATCAGGACAGGGCACATGGCACATCAGGGTACAGGGCACATGAAACAGAACATCAGGGTACAAAGCCCAGCACATCAGGGTACATGGGGCACATCAGGGTACATGGGCCACATCAGGGTACATGGGCCACATCAGGGTACATGGGCCACATCAATGTACATGGGGCACAATCAGAGCACACCAGGGCACATGGGGCACATGAGAGCATATCAGGGCACAATCAGGGAACATGGGGCACACCAGGGAACATGGGGCACATGAGAGCACATCAGGGCACAGCACATCAGGACAGGGCACGTGGCACATCAGGGTACAGGACATGGCACATCAGGGCACAGCACATCAGGACAGGGCACATGGCACATCAGGGTACAGGGCACATGAAACAGCACATCAGGGTACAAAGCCCAGCACATCAGGGTACATGGGCCACATCAGGGTACATGGGCCACATCAGGGTACAATGGGGGACAATCAGAGCACACCAGGGCACATGGGGCACATGAGAGCATATCAGGGCACAATCAGGGAACATGGGGCACACCAGGGAACATGGGGCACATGAGAGCACATCAGGGCACAGCACATCAGGACAGGGCACGTGGCACATCAGGGTACAGGACATGGCACATCAGGGCACAGCACATCAGGACAGGGCACATGGCACATCAGGGTACAGGGCACATGAAACAGCACATCAGGGTACAAAGCCCAGCACATGAGGGTACCCCATGTACCCTGATGTGCTGGGCTTTGTACCCTGATGTGCTGTTTCATGTGCCCTGTACCCTGATGTGCTGGGCTTTGTACCCTGATGTGCTGTTTCATGTGCCCTGTACCCTGATGTGCCATGTGCCCTGTCCTGATGTGTTGTGCCCTGATGTGTCATGTCCTGTACCCTGATGTGCCATGTGCCCTGTCCTGATGTGCTGTGCCCCATGTGCCCTGATGTGCTCTCATGTTCCCTGATTGTGCCCTGATGTGCTCTCATGTGCCCCATGGCACATCAGGGTACATGGGCCACATCAGGGCACAATCAGAGCACATGGGACATATCAGGGCACATGGGGCACATACGAGCACACCAGGGCACAATCAGGGCACATGGGGCACATCAGGGCACATGGGGCACACCAGGGCACAATCAGAAAACATGGGGCACATGAGAGCACATCAGGACAGGGCACATGGCACATCAGGGTACAGGGAACAGGGTACCCTGATGTACAGAGCCCAGCACATCAGGGTACATGAGGCACATGAGGGTACATGGGGCACATGGCACATGTCACATTGGGGCACATGAGGGTACATGGGGCACATCAGGGCACAATCAGGGCACATGAGGGCACAATCAGGGTACATGAGAGCACATCAGGGCACATGAGAGCACATCAGGGCACATGAGAGCACATCAGGGCACATGGGGGCACATCAGGGCACATGAGAGAACATCAGGGCACATGGGAGCACATCAGGGCACATGGGGGCACATCAGGGCACATGAGAGCACATCAGGGCACATGAGGGCACATCAGGGCACATGAGAGCACATCAGGGCACATGAGAGCACATCAGGGCACAATCAGGGCACATGAAAGCACATCAGGGCACATGAGAGCACATTAGGGCACAATCAGGGCACATGAGAGCACACCAGGGCACAGATCAGCATTTACTTGTTGTTTTCTTCAAAGGCAGAGTAGCGCAGGAAGCGTCTGTCATAAGTTCACTTGTCTCTCATGTCACGCTGCTACTCCCCGGCAGCCCCCCCCTCTCTTCTCGTCCATCTCAGATAATGTCACAAGCAAATGGGGATGGACGAGAAGAGAGACATGAGAGACAAGTGAACTTATGACAGACGCTTCCTGCGCTACTCTTCATGCACCTCGATCTACACTTCCGCGGAACCCGCCCTGCCTGCGGGCCATTTAAAACCGGTCCGCCGGCCGCAAATGGCCCGCGGGCCGGTACTTTGAGACCCCTGGGTTAGAACATCTGACAATGTTTTTATTGCTGTCCTTGCCTTTCTGTCCCTATGATGAATTCTCGCCTCATTTTCCTTGTACAAGCATCACAGGGTTAGGTGAGAGAAGATCTTCCTAATGGGGTCACTGGCTGAAATAAAGACTTTTTTTCACACTACCCAAAAATTATCCAAAAATAAAATTTTCTGAAGTTAGGCTTTAACCTCTTTTATCAATATTTAGTGATTGAAAGAACATTGGTGATATTCTCGATAATTATTAACTTGCAAAAATATCTTAAAAGGTCAACAAGAATATCAGGTGCAATTTTTTTTTTTAAATCCCATTTGGATATTATCTACTATTGTATAATGAATGAGAAAACAAAGTTCTGTTCAAGTTTGATGGTGTATTTATTATGTTTTGTCTGCATATGTAGAGAATATATCAAGATGAACTCTTCGGAATTCAGGAAAAGAGGAAGAGAAATGGTGGATTACATAGCTGACTACATGGAGCAGATTGAATCGAGACAAGTTTTTCCAAGCGTGGAACCTGGATATCTAAGGCCACTGATCCCTGATTCAGCTCCCGAAGAAGGAGAGACATTTGATGAGATTATGAAAGATGTTGAAAGAGTGGTCATGCCTGGGGTAAGTGATGACTTAAAGAATCATATCATCTACTGACCACATACACACACATACACTGCTTTATTTATTTTTTCTGTCATCTTTGCTCTACATTATCCATAAACCTCTGCTGCCTTAGTTGACTCCAGTTTGAGGCTGACATGTAGACACAAACTTATCTGACCCATAAGCCCACTGCTCTTTCTAGTGATCTAGTCCAAAGAGGACATAAAACTACAGTGGACTACTTCTTCTTTGGTTTAAAGCAGGGGTCTCCAAAACTGCTGCCCGAGGGCCAAATGTGGCACTTTGCTAGCCTTTATGCGGCCCTTGGGGCACTATTCCTCCACCTGATATGAGAGTTTGGAGACTCCTGGTTTAAAGGATAGAAGTACAGGACCTGTCTTTACTGTGCAGAACTGTTATTTGATACCTAAGATGCACATGCTTGTCCCAGATTAGTGACTCACCAAGTAGTAGAAACATAAAAGAATAAAGGCAGAAAAAAGCTCAAACGGTCCATCGAGTGTCCCCCATTTTTGTCTGCCTGGCCACATTATTTGCTCATGTTGCAATCATCTGAAATAAGTACTCTGATGCCTTTGTGTCATTGGCAAAAAGACATGCCTTACCCACCAACCCTTTAGTTACATCACTTAAATAAATATTAACGCTTTCGCCACCAGCGGGGGTATTGCACACAATCCGGAGGCTGCAGCCATCGTTATTGTGTGTGAAACTGACAGACAGATTCCTGCCTGTCAGGTGAGAGCATTCAGGCGGTGCCGCTGTGCCCGATCACTCTCACACACCCTCGGTATGGGTGCCCCCCCGCGCGCCCATTCCCGCCATGCTTACCAGGCTCCGCTTGCCCATCGGCTTGCCCGGGACAGAAATGGCGGGTGCCGGCAGGTGGGGGGGGGAGAAGAGTGCATACAACTGCTATACTCCCCTTCTTGCAGTGACCCGGAAAGCGATGTCTCTGACGTCACTTTTTTTGGAGGCCCTCCGCCCCCATGTATACACACGCACAAATATAAACGCATGTGTCGGGGAGCCTACATCTGGAAACATTGATTGCAATGCACATGTTGCGTATCGCTGCATACGCCAGAGTGAAAGCAATAATTCTAGCGCCAGATATCCCCTGTTACACTAAACCGATATCTATAGGGGGCTGTTGAAGTGTCACCCTCATCACAAATCCCCCCCAGCTCTCCTCTCACCACAAATCTCCCCCCCCAGCTCTCCTCTCATCACAAACCCCCCCAAGCTCTCCTCTCATCACAAACCCCCCAAGCTCTCCTCTCATCACAAATCCCCCCAGCTCTTCTCTCATCACAAATCCCCCCAGCTCTCCTCTTATCACAAATTCCCAAGCTCCCCTCGTATCATAAATCCCCCCAGCTCCAATCTCTGTACAAATCTCCCCCAGCTCTCCTCTTATCATAAATCCCCCCAGCTCTCCTCTCATCACCAATCCCCCCCTACACACACACACACTTACATACTTTCCCAGGTTTCCTCTCTGAACAATTTCCCCCCCAAGCTCTCCTCTGTGTACAATGCTCCTCCCTCTGCTAAACACACACACACACACACACACACACACACACACAAACTTTTCCCTTTCTGCACATATTCCCCCTCCCCACACATACTTTCACAGTGCACTCCTTTCTGAATGAACTCAGTCTCTGCAAAGCTCTCCCTCATTTTCATTCACACCTCATCTGCCATCACCGCTCTCTGTGGTATGTGCAGGTTTTTTTCCCCCCAGAAAAGTACAGTGGATCAGAGAGCTCCCCCTACTGTAGCACAGAGCTGAGGAGCATTTCAGGGCTCCTTGGCTCCGTGCTACAAAGTCTGAGTAGCAGCAGAAAGCGGGGTTGGAAGCTTCCCTCCAAATCACTGCAGCAGCTGAAGGTTGGGACCTGAAGCACTTACCAGTGATTGAGGGCAGCAGCCCTGAGTGCGCAGCGCTAGCACAGAGAAGCCAGTAGAGGAAGTGCCCTGTGCAGAAAACTATCTCTACTGGCTTCAGTATTAAATGACAGGTTGGAGAGGAGAGGAGAAGCCTGCCAAAGGTTTCGGAACGCAGTTCCAGTGCATTCCGGCTGAAAAAAAGCCCTGGGTACACTGCTAGTGACTGCTCTCTGTTCTGAATGAACCACATTTCCAACCACACTCAGGTATCTATTCTTTAGCAAACTGCATATCCACTGAACCATCCAAGGGTAAAGTCCTAGCTTGTGCAACTTATTTATTAGATTATTATGTGGAACTGTATCAAATAGTGTATAAAATAGTGCAGCGCAAATAAAATCTAAGACAATATAATAATAATTTAAATATTGAAGAAAGTCCATATAGTGCACAAGTGAAAAATCCAACTAGTGCTCCAATGTAAAGTGATTAAGTGCAGTTGATCAGAAATTCTGTGATCCACAGGTAAAGAATCCTCCACCGATTAACTAAATAGATAGATGGCCTCTCACCTCAGCCATTCGACCATGGCTAGGTCACAAAGCATTTTACACCTCCCAGGTGTGAGCAAGAAAACCTTCAAATCCCAATAGGCAGGCAGCTACCAGCAACTCAGCTCAGCCAATATCCAGGTCAGCAGGAGGGTATATGTGAATAAGAGAGGAAACAGACTAGTGCTCTCTGTCTGATAGAACTAGGTATTTATTGAAAAACAGGTAACAACTTACAATTAGTGGCACTCAAAGCCGAGTGTGAAGCATCAATAGCGTGTATCAGAGCTGCAGGCTTCCGATTCTATGATCTGTTCACACACCAGCATGTGAGGCCCCATACACACCATAGAATCTATCCGCAGATAAATCCCATCAAATGGGTTTCTGCGGATAGATCCTATGGTGTGTACACGCCAACGGATATTTATCCGCAGATAAATCTCCCCTGGGATGGATTTCCAGCAGATGGATATTTGCTGACATGCACAACAAATCCATCTGCTGGAATCCATTCCAACGGATGGATCCGCTCGTCTGTACAGACTTACCGGATCCATCCGTCTAAAGGGATTCCCCGCACGCGTCGTAATGATTTGACGCATGCGTGGAATTCCTTATATGACAGCGTCGCGCCCGTCGCCGCGTCATAATAGCGGCGACGGCACGACACGTCATCGGCAGAGGATTTCAGCGCGGATTTCAATGCGATGGTGTGTACACGCCATCGCATAGAAATCCTCTGAAATCCACGAGAGGATTTATCCGCGGATACGGTCCGCTGGACCGTATCTGCGGATAAATCCTCTCGTGTGTATGGGGCCTCAGACGGCGAGCGCGGGTGACGTCACGTAACTCCTCCCCCTTTCGTACGTTACGTCCCAATAGGCGGGACTTCATCAGCATAGATGAAGTCCCGCCTATTGGGACGTAACGTACAAAAGGGGGAGGAGTTACGTGACGTCACCCGCGCTCGCCGTCTCACATGCTGGTGTGTGAACAGATCATAGAATCGGAAGCCTGCAGCTCTGATACACGCTATTGATGCTTCACACTCGGCTTTGAGTGCCACTAATTGTAAGTTGTTACCTGTTTTTCAATAAATACCTAGTTCTATCAGACAGAGAGCACTAGTCTGTTTCCTCTCTTATTCACATATACCCTCCTGCTGACCTGGATATTGGCTGAGCTGAGTTGCTGGTAGCTGCCTGCCTATTGGGATTTGAAGGTTTTCTTGCTCACACCTGGGAGGTGTAAAACGCTTTGTGACCTAGCCATGGTCGAATGGCTGAGGTGAGAGGCCATCTATCTATTTAGTTAATCGGTGGAGGATTCTTTACCTGTGGATCACAGAATTTCTGATCAACTGCACTTAATCACTTTACATTGGAGCACTATTTGGATTTTTCACTTGTGCACTATATGGACTTTCTTCAATATTTAAATTATTATTATATTGTCTTAGATTTTATTTGCGCTGCACTATTTTATACACTATTTGACTCTGGGACTTTTTATTTGAATTTATCCTGAGTGCTGGCTTGCAATCTTTTGTTTTTTGTTTATTATTCCAGCGCTGAATTTTTCTTTACATCACAGAACTGTATCAAATGCCTTGCTGAAATCAAGATAAACTATACCCACGGCACCAACCTGGTCCAAAACATTAGTGATATAGCAAAAAAAAAAAAACAGTCAGATTAAGCTGACATTATCTGCCTTCAGAAAACAAGAAATGCGGGAAAGGGTGACAAACCCTGGGATTTTAAAGGTGTTAATATTGGAAAATTCAATCCAAAACAATGAAATAAATATAAAAATAATAATTTATTCAGACATATAAATTGTTTTTTAAATAACACAGAATATCAAACAAGACATGGATGGTCTCATAGGTGATGTTAGCGACTAAAACAGTAGCAGAGGAACCTGTTGGAGGAGGCCCGACATGTTTCGCTCGATTGAGCTTTATCAAGGGCAGTGCAACAAGCTACAAAATAGAAAAAAGAGAGAAAAACAAAATAAGGCATTGTGAATATTGCCAAAAACAACAACATGTTGCAGTACAAAATGATCTATATTTATACATAAATGATATTTGGGGGATAAACATTTGTAATAGAGTAGTTCATGAAAATACATAAACTAGTTGTACAGTGAAAGAGACCAGGAGCACACTTACCCGTCCAGGTCCAAGAACATCCAATTTTTAATAATGCATGTTTATACTGAGCATATTTTCTATTTGTCCAGGTCCGGACCATCCTTTTACTATGATGTTTTTCATCGATATATTTTAGGGAGATATTGTTCATTTTTTCTCCTCTGTTGGATGTTAAATTTTTTTGATCCAACATTTGTCATGCTGTTGGGGTACACTACCCCTGTGTTATTTACACACATACTGAAAAGAAAAGAAAAAAAAAAATTTTTTTTACTTTTCATTTCAATTTTGTTCCACTAAGCATGCATCCCTTTCGGGTCCCACTCTTTCCAGCCGTTTTAGGGCTAATCACATGCTATATGGGCCTGTGGGGCGCACCCGATTCGTGGTCATTGATCGGTAAGTCCACGTGGGTGATCCCCCCTTTTCTCTAGGGTGCCTTTGCCATTTGGTTGCTGATGGCCTGGGTGACTCCATGCCACCCTGGTCCTTTGTTGGAGACTCAGGTTAGTCATCCCGCCCCTTTAAGAGTCTAAACCATTTAGGTTATTCCTATTTTGTTTGTTCCGACCCCTGTACTGCAACACCAGCGGTCTGTACTTTTCAGACTGTTGTTGTTGTTTTTGGCAATATTCACAATGCCTTATTTTGTTTTTCTCTCTTTTTTCTATTTTGTAGCTTGTTGCACTGCCCTTGATAAAGCTCAATCGAGCGAAACATGTCGGGCCTCCTCCAACAGGTTCCTCTGCTACTGTTTTAGTCGCTAACATCACCTATGAGACCATCCATGTCTTGTTTGATATTCTGTGTTATTTAAAAACCAATTTATATGTCTGAATAAATTATTATTTTTATATTTATTTCATTGTTTTGGATTGAATTTTCCAATATTAACACCTTTAAAATCCCAGGGTTTGTCACCCTTTCCCGCATTTCTTGTTTTCTGTTTATATCGGGATGTGGTGTTCAGTGATTTGAGTATCTGTGCTTCATTTACATAATTATCTGCCTTCAGTTAAGCCATGCTGCTTTGGGTTCGAGAAAGTTGTGTGTTTTTAAATGATCAATGATCCCTGTGATTCCATTGACTTATCTACTTGTGCTGCTTTTGGTTTCTGGGTCCTCTTTTTCCAGGAACTCTGCTATGTGTGTCAGGACCCTTCGGGTAAGACTGCGCTAAATTAAGATACCTCTCAACTTAACTCAACTCAACAACAGATGGATACAGGCCAACTCACTGGTCTGTAATTGCCAGCTTCTACCTTGCTGCCCTTTTTGTGGATAGGTACGATATTGGCTTTAAGCCAGTCATGGGGAACTTCCCCTGTTAGAAGATATAGATTAAATAGATCTGTTAATGGTCCAACAACTATACCTTGAATACCATCAGGGCCCACTGCTTTATTAATCTTTAACGAGTCAGTTCCTCTGCTACCTCTGTCTCCAGAAATCCTGAAAATTAACTGTCATTACTAGAACCAATATAAAGCCCCAACTTGTTATTGTTAGTACAATGTATTTCTAAGAGTCGGTTCACACTGCAGCGGCACGACTTCGGGGGCGACTCTGCAAGTCGTCCTGAGGATGACTTCAGAGGCGATTTGCAAAACGACTTCTGTATAGAAGTCAATGCAGGTCGCCCCGAGCCGCCCCCGAAGTCGTGCAGGAACCTTTTTCTAAGTCGGAGCGACTTGCGTCGCTCCTATTAGAACGGTTCCATTGCATTCAATGGGACGCGACTCGTCAGGCAGTGTGAACCGGGTCTTAGAAGACTGAACAGAAGTAATTGTTTACATGGTTTGCTACATCCAGGTTTCCCAAAACATTAATGTTGTGCCCGGTTTTCACTTTCACTGATCCCGTTGTATTTTTTTCCTTCAATCACTGATATACCTAATAAAGGTTTTGCCTCCTTTCTTATTATATTTAGCAATTTCCTCCTCATACTGTGCTTTGGCAGTACTGATAATGTGTTGGCTTCTTTTGTCTATTTTTAAACACTTCTCTGTTAGCTAAAACTCCTGTTTCCAGACAGCACCGATGTCTACGGCTCATGCGCCGTAGACAACGGTGTGCAGGCGCACTGAGCGTGCTGCTACTAACGGCATCATTCGTGGGAGTAACATCTTCGCTGCTCCGGCCAGTCACAGCGCCGGAGCAGCGATACCCGGATGTCACTACGGGTTTCACGGCGGCTTCGTTCTCAGGTAAGTAATTCATAATGAGCTAGTATGCTATGCATACTAGCTCATTATGCCTTTGTCTTTCAGGTTTTTTTTTTTTAAGAGAGGGTTTACTTCCTCTTTAACAGTGCCCACAAATTATTGACAACGTTTACATTTTATTTTTTTACAAATTCCCCCATTTCAGCAAAATTTGTAATTTTTAAATTGAATGCCGCGTACACACAACCGTTTTCCATGATGAGAAAACTGTAATTTTTTAGATTGGTCGTGAAAACCGGTCGTGTGTATTCTCCATTTCTCGATGAGAAAACTGGCTACAAAAAAATTAAAACCTGCTCTATTTTTTCTCGTCGTTTTCCCCATCGTTCTTTTTCTCGTCGCGAAAACCGCTTGTGTGTATGCTTTTCCGAGGGGAAAAACGTGCATGCTCAGAAATGAGCAACATCGCCCCAAAGGGTGGCGCCATTCTAATAAAACTTCCCCTTCATAGTGCCGTCGTACGTATTGTACGTCATGGGGGTGACCTGAGGGCCCGACGTCCTCTAGTGTGCTCTGTGCTCACTGCCAGACACTGTGGAGCTCGATTGGCATTTTCCATTGAACACCAGAATTGGCAGGTCCGCCACTGGTGCCCCATGCTTTTCACAGATGAGAGCAGGTTCACCCTGAGCATATGTGACAGACGTGAAAGGGTCTGGAGAAGCCGCGGAGAACTTTATGCTGCCTGTAACATCGTTCAGCATGACCGGTTTGGTGGTGGGTCAGTGATGGTCTGGGGAGGCATATCCATGGAGGGACGCACAGACCTCTACAGGCTACACAATGGCACCCTGACTGCCATTAGGTAACGGGATGAAATCCTTGGACCCATTGTCAGACACTACGCTGGTGCAGTGGGTCCTGGGTTCCTCTTGGTGCACGACAATGCCCGGCCTCATGTGGCGAGAGCATGCAGCCAGTTCCTGGAGGATGAAGAAATTGATACTATTGAATGCCCCCCACGCTCACCTGACCTAAATCCAAAAAAACACCTCTGGGACATTATGTTTCGGTCCATCCTGTCCCGCCAGGTTGCACCTCAGTGTGTTCAGGAGCTCAGTGATGCTCTGGTCCAGATCTGGGAGGAAATACCTCAGGACACCATCCGTCGTCTCCTTAGGAGCATGCCCTGATGTTGTCAGGCATGCATACAAGCACCCCGCCATACAAACTACTGAGGATCATTTTGAGTTGTTGCAATGAAATTTCAGCAAAATGGACTAGCTTGCTGCATAATTTTTTCACTATGATTTTTGGGGTGTCTTTGAATTCAGCCCTCCGTAGGTGGATAATTTCCATTTCAATCAAATGATGTGCCATCCTTTCATTCCTAACACATTACCCAGTCCATATCAGTATAGATATCCAGCATGAGATTTTTTGCCCATAGAGATCTGACATGTTTTCAAAGTGTTCCTTAAAGCGGTTGTAAACCTTAAATTTGCACTTTTACCTACAGGTAAGCCTATAACAAGGCTTACCTGTAGGTAAAAAGAATATCTCCTAAACCTGTACGGTTTAGGAGATATTCCCCTCGCAATGCGGGCGGCGCATGCGCAGGGGGGATCCACGGCGGAAGATCCGGCAGCCGCCGGACCTTGCCGATTTTTAAATCTCCCGCGCGCATGCGCGGGAGTGACGTCATCGCCGCTCCAGCCAATCACAGCGCTGGAGCGGCGCCGCTCCAGCCAATCACAGCGCTGGAGCGGCGATACCCGGAAGACACGCCGGAGCAAGATGACATCTCGCTCGGCGTGAACCAGGTAAGTGTTGTTCACCTCGTTTTTAGGTAAGTATTTCATAATCAGCTATTATGCGGTGCATACTAGCTGATTATGCATTTTGCCTTGCAGGTAAAAAAAAAAAAAAAAATTATATATGCGGTTTACAACCGCCTTAAATTTTTTTGAGCAGTGTATATTACCACATACCAGTTAATACTGTAGATGTGTTGCCTGCCTTTGTTTTTCAGGTTTTGTTTCATACATTTTCACCTAATAATACTGCTTTACACATTTCCTGCCCATTGGTGGTATCTCCAATGTATCTATTGTCGTGACTGCGACATTATGGCGGACACATCGGACACTTTTGATGCTATTTTGGAACCATTGTCATTTATACAGCGATCAGTGCTATAAAAATGCACTGATTACTGTGTAAATGACACTGGCAGGGAAGGGGTTAACCACTAGGGGGCAAGGAAGGGGTTAAGTGTGTCCTAGGGAGTGATTATAACTGTGTGGGGTCTGGGCTACCAGTGACATAACATTGATCACTGCTCCCGATGACATGGAGCAGTAGATCACTGTCCTGTCACTACGCAGAACAGGGAAATGCTTTGTTTACACAGGCATCTCCCTGTTCTGCAGCTCCTTTATGTTGCTTTGCCTTTCTGCCGACGTATATCTGCAGGATGCGGTCGGCAAGCGGTTAAAGCAATCTACTGAGCTCGCCAGAACCACATCTGGAGGGAATCTATTCCACATTTTCACAGCTCTTACTGTAAAGAAACATTTCTGTAAAGTAGTAGTAGTATACACATGAAAGATAAAAGTTTTTTGCTTCTAGTGCATCCTACTGGAAGTGACAAGGACATTGCATTTTTGGCAAAATCAACATATATTTTCTCTACTTGCTAAAGAGCTTGCTAGAGCATAATAAATTAAATCTAAGGTAGCCAAGACATGTATACGGATTGGTAAGTTGCAATACATTACATTTTAGATTTTAGGTTTAGCTATGCTTTAAAAATATGTAGATATAGATATAAATTAATTTTCCATTCCTGTGGAGGTGATAAAGACAATGAACAGTGGATTACTCTTTTTCACTGGGTATTTTTATTATTTTTTAATGATAATAAATCTTGCTACGATATGAATGTACAGTAACTGTTGAGTATGTTATTGTTGAATAAAATAGCCGGCAAAAGTAAAAATTTAATTGTATATCATCCATTCATATGGCAAAGGGCCACATTGGAGACCTCACCACTGATGTAGATATATACGGGATGGTAGAATATATTTTAAAGGTTGTACCTTGTGTCACATGGTTTGATTTAGTTGTCATTATTTTTATTCTAAACAATTTTCTGTTTCGTAGGTAACGCATTGGCACAGTCCTTTTTTCTTTGCGTATTTTCCCACTGCAAGTTCATATCCAGCCATGCTTGCTGATATGTTGTGTGGAGCTATTGGATGCATTGGCTTTACTTGGGTAAGTTTTAAGAATGTTGCCTTTCATGTAACATTTTCATTTTTATATTGCTTTTAAACACTTGTTCTTGTTTTTGTATAATTTGTTCATCTCTTACTTTTTATGTTTATTGCTGGTGTATGTTTAGTTCCGGTCTTATAGCTAGCAGCACAGAATTCATTACAAGTACATGTAAGTTATAAATGAACTCTGGGATAAGATAAAATTGACTAAACACAAAAGGGCATGCATATTCTTGCTTGAAACTTGCTGTTATTTGTGTATTTCTACCAGATCCATGCAATTATTCAGCATGAAACATTTCCTTTGCACAGAAGTTGGCTCTCAATAAGACCTGTTACTGCTGATCTATCTCCTTGTAGGGTGACTGGTCTTGTATTTTCCCCATGTTTCTGCAGGCAACCAAATGCGATTCATATCCTTTGTTGCTATTGAGAAATACAGTTAAATGAGAGTGTTTGTGCCCAGAGGTCAGCTTTAAATAAATCAATGATTATCATGTTAACATTTAGAGTTTTGTCAAGTATTGGCTATTGGCATGAATTGAAATGACTTGGCATATAAGGCCAATGTGACCAAAAAAAATCTGTTTCTAGGAATTAAGTACAAAAGGAGAATGAGTCTAGCACTACTAGACCATACAATAGCAAAGAAGTCGTTCTGAGGGGTTTTCTCCAAGATGTTTTCTATTATCCTCTACCGGCAGTTAAGCCTCGTACACACAATAGGATTTTCCAACAACAAATGTATGATGGCAGGGTTTTGTCGGGAAATCCAACCGTTTGTATGCTCCATCGGACAATTGTTGTCAGATTTTCCGACAACAAATGTTTCATAGCATGCTTTAAAATTATCCGACAACAAATGTGTGCCGTTGGATTACACAAGTCAGTCGCAAAAAAATCCAAAGTACAAACACGCATGCTCAGAAGCAATGCTAACCATAGCACAACGCTAGCGGAAGTTGCCCAAAGAGTGGCGCTAAAGAGTGGAAAAACCACGTAGTTTCGTATTTGTTGGCTGACAAAGTGTTGCCGTCTGTATGCATATCAAGTTCACGGCCAACGCTCTTCTGACAAAATTCCACGGATTTGTCCGATGGAAATCCGATCGTGTGTGTACGAGGCTTTAGAGTAAAGAACTAAACTGCCATAAAAGATTCCCAGTAAGCATAGCACAAATCGGCTAGTGCAAATGTGTGAACTGTGGGTTTGACACCTGTGATAGGCACATGTAAAAGTGACGTCACACACATCATTTATGGGCAGGATTGAGTGATATGGAGGCTGTGCTTGAAAAACGTAAAAAAAATATCATGCTTTGCAAATTCAGGACTTACACTTTTGAAATGTGAGTTAGCATACTATACTACAGTTAAGTATGAAAATGAGCACCCCCATATAACAACCATATTCATGTTAACAGCCTGGTGTTACCAGGGGACAGTAAGCAAGGATGGGCCTTATAAATACAAAATTAGGGTTTTAAGCTGAGAAAAAACAAACATACCATAGGCCTCATTTGCACAGCACTGCAGTTTTTATGCAGGATCTTGCATTAAAGTGATCTGTACAATGTATGCATAATTGATCAATGTCATGCGTGTACATGATATGTGTACAGCCTTAGGGCTCATGCACATTGCAGCTCAAAAAAAAATCAGCTTTTACAGGCATTTGAGCTTTTATTTCAGCTTGAAGAACCTTGTGCTTACCATACAGTTTAGGGACAATGAAAGTAATTGTACATACAAATCTGTAAATATTTTTTAGCCATTCTTTATTTAAGTGACTTAAAAGTCCTCAGTAGCCCACCACACTGGACCAATAGCCCCATACAGCTCTAGGATAATAATTCCCTGGGTATGTGTAGGCACTTTTAAGCTCTGAACAAAAATAGAGAACATGTAATAGTCCACTTTGATTCACTTTTTGTTTTGTTGGTCATTTGTGTAATTTAAGGCTTCAAGTCCGGCATGCACAGAGCTAGAGACAGTCATGTTGGACTGGTTGGGGAAGGCGATAGGTCTGCCAGATCAATTCCTAGCTGGAAGTAAAGGCGAAGGTGGGGGAGTAATTCAGGTAAGAAACACCTTATATACACTCTGTCATTTTACACTGTTATTTGCTGCCTTTGTGAGTGACAGCAATGTGTAATTTCTGTTTTTCTAAAAGTAATTTAATTTGAATTGTGTGTGTGTGTGTGTGTGTGTGTGTGTGTGTGTGTGTGTATACACACACACTATATTACCAAAAGTATTGGGATGCCTGCCTTTTCACGCACTAATGGTATCCCAGTCTTAGTCCATAGGGTTCAGTTATGAGTTACATAGTAGGTGAGCTTGAAAAAGTCCAACCTATGTGTGTGATTATAGGTCAGTATTCTCTTGTATATCCCTGTATGTTGTGGTAGTTCAGGTGCTTATCTAATATTTTTTTTTAAACTATAGATGCCCCCTCCCACCCCTCTCTTACAGTAAAGAACCATCTATGCAGTTTAGGTTAAACCTCTTTTTTTCTAATTTAATGACCACATGTCTTGTTAGACTCCCTTCTGCAAAAAAACGTTTTATCCCTATTGTGGGGTCACCAGTACGGTATTTGCAAATTGAAATCATATCCCCTCTCAAGTGTCTCTTCTCCAGAGAGAATAAGTTCAGTGCTCGCAATCTTTCTTCATAACTAAGGTCCTCCAGACCCTTTATTAGCTTTGTTGCCCTTCTTTGTACTTCCTGTTCCTGTACTTCCTGTGATGTGTCATGAGGATGAACACTGCAGTTTTGGTTACTAAAGCCCCCTGATTCAATTGTGAAGACTGAGGAGAAGAATAAATTCAATACCCTCGCCATCTCCCCATCCTTCATAACCAGATGTCCTTCCTCATTCTTTATGGGGTCAATATGGTCTGTCCTCACTTTTTTACTGTTTACATACTTAAAGAATTTTTGGGGATTTTTTTGCTCTCCTCCGCTATGTATCTTTCGTGATCTATCTTATCCGCCCTAATTGCACCCTTACATTTCTTGTTGCATTCTTTATAAAGTCTGAATGCTGATGATGATCCCTGAACCTTTTATTTTTTGAAGGCCTTCTTTGCTTTTATATGCATTTTTACCTTGGAGTTAAGCCATCCAGGACTTTTGTTTGCGCTTTTAAATGTATTACCCAATAGGATGCACTGGAAAATGCCCTTATTTAATATGCTCTTAAAATGAACCTATCTCTCCTCCATGTTTTTTTTTCCATAAGATTTTATCCCAATTTATGCCTAGCTAGGTTCGTAGTTTAGGTTAGTTGGCGCTTTTGAAATTCATTATCCTTTTATTCCCCTTATGTCTATTTGTGTGGTTTATACTGAAGCCAATTGACCTGTGATCGCTGTTTCCTAAATTGCCCGTATTTCCACATCCGTGATCAGGTCTGTATTGTTGGTAATCAGTAGATCTAGTAACCCTTTATGGACCTTGTTTGTGCACTGCTGCACAGTCATGTTGGAACAAACTGTTGCCACAAAGTTGGGAGCATGAAACTGTCCAAAATGTCTTGGTATGCTGACGCCTTAAGCCTTTCCTTCACTGGAACTAAGGGTCCTGACCTCAACCAGATAGAACAACTCTGGGATGAATTAGCGCAGAGACGTTTTTTCTTGAGAAAATTTCCCTTCACCTTCTGTTCCATAGCCAAAACAGAAAGTGAGTGAAATCCCTCCAATATGAGGAAATCCCTGGTTATCACTGGGGTCACCAGAATTATTGTCCCTATTGGAAGATTTCCAATCTGTTCCTGTTCTGGTGACACCTTCACTCTCAGTGCCAATGGTAAACAGGAAGGAATAGAGAGTGTGAATCTCCCTAATCGGGGCACAGACAGCAATAAAATCCTGAAATGTGTTCTACTCTATCCAAAACGAAAGAAAAGCAACGTTTTGCCTTTAGTTATACTTTAGATTCAAAAAGAGTTTGGAATTTATATTTCAGTTCTTTAACAAATAATAAAATATCTGATACACCGTGTGAATGATTATTGATGGCTTTTTTTCTGAGATAGAATTGGAGGTCACTATGTCTTTGTGGCGCCGCACTGATTCCCAAAAGTAGTCCCTGCAGGAACCTGCAGAAATGTCTATCAAATCGCCCCCAAAGTCGGACTAATATGCCGGTTTGAAAACGTGCTAGTTTATACGAATGCGCACAATTTCAAACCTGCATTCAGTGTGAACCTAAGCTAAAAGATGCTAGAAATGAACTTTGTGCAGAAAACACTGGCTAAAAGTTTTACAAAATTTGCTTGACATTCACAAACTTTGCAATTGATGTCTTCGGAGGTGGGGATCTTGGTTTTAAATTCTGGTAATCTGTAGTAGAAATACACAAGCTTTTCCCAAGCATAATGTGCAGGAAGCCAGATAATGGGCGGACATGTACCAATGCCTAAATAAAAAATAAAAATAAAGTTATTCTCCATACACAGAATTGTCAGCTCTTCTAAACAGGCCCAACACACAACACATGACAATATAGCTGTTGCACAGCCACCTTTTTGAAGAAAGTGAGCTTGTGCTTGGTAATCTATTCCTTCAAACAATTGTCCCTTGTAACTCTAATGCCGCGTACACACCATCACTTTTTTTGATGAAAAAAAAACGTCATTTTTAAAAACGTCATTTAAAATGACCGTGTGTGGGGAAAACGTTGTTTTATGTCTTCTGAAAAACGACAATTTTTTTTTCGAACATGCTTACATTTTTTGTGTCGTTTTTCAAAACGTCGTTTTTTGTGTCATTTAAAATGATAGTGTGTGGGCAAAACGACGTTTAAAACAACGTTTTTAAACCCGCGCTTGCTCAGAAGCAAGTTATGAAGCTAGCTTTAATGGAAAAGAGTGCTGAACGTAACCGCGCTTTGCTAGAGCATTTTGAAAAAACAATGGTGTGTAGGCAACTTCGTTTTTGAAAATGAAGTTTCAAAAACTTTGTTTTATTTCATGATTTAAAACGTCGTTTTATTTCATCACAAAAAACGACCCTCTGTACGCGGCATAAGGCCTCGTACACACGACCGAGTTTCTCGGCAAAAACCAGCAAGAAACTTGCTGGTGAGATATTTTTTTGCCGAGGAAACCGGTCGTGTGTACATTTTCATCGAGGAAACTGTCGAGAAACTCGACGAGCCAAAAAGAGAGCAAGTTCTCTATTTCCTCAACGGGAATGGAGAAACTTGCCTTGTCAAGTTCCTCGACAGCCTAACAAGGAACTCGACGAGGAAAACGATGTGTTTCGCCCATCGAGTTTCTCGGTCGTGTGTACGAGGCTAAAGGCTTACAGTAGAGGAAACCTCAAACCTTATTCATATCCATAGCATACTTCTTGAGAGCTCCTGGCTGATGGACTCTGCCTGAACATGAATCTCCGCAGAGCCGGTTCACACTGGGGCAGCACGACTTTCCGAGCGACTCGGCAAGGCGATCTGCACACGACTTCAGAGGCGACTTACAAAATGACTTCTTTATTGAAGTCAATGCAAGTCGCCCTGAAGTCGTCGCAAAGTCGTACAGGACCCTTCTAAGTCGGAGCGACTTGAGTCACTCCTATTAGAACGGTTCCATAGTACAGAATGGAGCGTAACTTGTCAGGCGGCTAAGTCGCCTGAAGAGTCGCCCCTGTGTGAACCGGCTCTTAGGGTTAAAGGGGTTGTAAAGGTTTGTTTTTTATTTTCTAAATAGGTTCCTTTAAGCTAGTGCATTGTTGGTTCACTTACCTTTTCTTTTGATTTCCCTTCTAAATGTTTTTTTTCTTTGTCTGAATTTCTCGCTTCCTGTTCCTCCTCAGTAAGCTGTTCTGGCTGACTAACCCCCAGCCAGAATGGCTCGGATAATGGGGGCAAGCTTACTGTGGAGAAACAGGAAGTGAGAAATTCAGACAAAGAAAAAAAACATTTAGAAGGGAAATCAAAGGAAAATGTAAGTGAACCAACAATCCACTAGCTTAAAGGAACCTATTTAGAAAAAAAAAAAACTTTACAACCCCTTTAATTTACAGACGTGTTCACCCTCTGATGAGTGATCAGCAGTGGATAGCCTTTTAGGCTGGGTTCACACTACTACACTACTTTCATCCTACTTTGCTCTGCTACATTTATCCTACATTGGTCCTACATCCATCCTACTTTCATGAACAGGATACTACTTTGGTCCGACTTCAATGATATTCAATGGGTTGAAGTAGGATCAATGTAGGACCACAAGTAGTACAGGGAGCATTTTCAAAGTCGGACCGACTTGTGTAGGACCAGTTAAGACAGCTCTCAAAGGGAAACATTGATTTTCACACGTCATGCTACATGAGGCTCCCAATGTAGGACCGTTTGTCGGACAAGTGTGAACCCAGCCTTAGAGAGCATTTGACAAATGGTAAAGAGGCAGTGAGGAGAGATTTACTAAAACTGGTGCACACACAATCTGGTGCAGCTGTGCATAGTCATCAATTATCATCTAATTTTTTTTTTTTTTGTGAAAGCTTAATTGAACAAGTTGAATTTAGAAGCTGTTTAGTGACTATGCACAGCTGCATCAGATTCTGTGTGCATCAGTTTTAGTAAATCTCGCCTCACTATGTCACCTCCTAACTGCCTGTTTTAAAGCGTTTGTTACCCCCCTAAAAAAAAAAAAAAGATCCTGTTCCTTTAACCACTTGCCGACCTGCCGCCGTCGTTTTACGGCGGCAGGTCGGCTCCCCTGTAATATAACCTCAGCTCTTGTGCAGGCCAAAAACGAAAAACCGCAGAGGTGATCAAATACCACCAAAAGACAGCTCTATTTGTGGGGAAAAAAGGACGCCAAATTTGTTTGGGAGCCACGTTGCACGACCGCGCAATTGTCAATTAAAGCGACGCAGTGCCGAATCGCAAAAAGTGCTCTGGTCTTTGACCAGCAATATGGTGGGGGGGTTAAGTGGTTAAAGCATGTTATACAGCACAGCGCTTGTGTTGTGTAATTTGTCTCCCTGTATCACCTGAAATACCTGGCTGATCCTGCCTGGTTCTGCCCTCTCCTCTGTAAACTGACCATGGTGTATCATGGCTGAGCCCTGACACCATGGCCCCTGTCATCCACAGCTCTACTGTCTCTCCTCTGTCCTCTCCCCACCCTCCCCTCCCTGCCTGTCAGCTAGTGACAGTAACACCCCCCCCCGCTGGAATTACTTACTTTGAAAAATGTATATACTCCAGTGTGTCTCGTTATGCCAGGTTCTCCTGTCTCTGTGATTTATTTAAAAAAATCAGTTTATACCTGTTTTCAGAGTGCTGATCGGTGCTCATGTGACTGGCCAGCTCTCTACGACTCTCGTCCCGACTGACGTCAGTGGGGGGATTTCTCAACCCCGCCCACTGCAGCTATAATACGGAGAGAGCAGAGAGGCAGCTGGTTACGTGAGCAACGATCTGCATTCTGTAAACAGGAAAACCTAGCATAACAAGACACAGAGGATTATATAAAGTTAGCAGAGTGGGTTAACAACCACTTTACCCCCTCCAAGCCCACAATACCACTTGCAACCGCGTGTAAGTATTTATTAATACTTTCAAAATAAGTACTTATATCCTATGATCCGCTCCATTTAGTGGTCATAATCCCTTATTTTATTAATTCAGACTAGTCCTATGAATAAATAACCTTTGACCTAAAGAGAAATCACCTAGTAGCATTTGATTTTTCTTGGCATTCGCACATTATGTACATGCAGCTTCGTAGGGTGAATGGCTCTACAAATATGTTTTATAAACACAAGGCATTTTCCCAGTAATAAAGGGCACCATGTATTGCAACGCAATTCCAGATCTACACTAAATGAGTGTACCGGTAATCATTCTCCCAATAAAAAAAAAAAATTCTTCCAGTATTTATTGGAGCTGCTTATTATCTATCAATTTATATGACAAAGACTGAGCTGGCATTGACAAAACAAGTGTACCTGCAGTGTGATGTTGAATGCTAAAAGACATTTTGTGTTATTGATTTTCTATCTAAGTCCTAAATGTTATGTGACTGAAAAAGGCTAAATGCATATTACTGAGCCAAGCTGTAATTGCCCTGTTGGTAAAATGTTGCCTGTGAAAATTGGCTTGTAATTACATTTGAAAACCTGCATCTATGTGAAGCATCATTATCCGCTTGCTTCATTTGAAATGAGAGAAGAGATGAAAGAAAGCACTCCATGGATGTAGACGCCGGTCACCAATATTTTCTTTCACATCTGCTTACCATGGAAACTGTCATTAACCATTTCATTTCTGCGCAATTCCACAAATGTCAGTCATGGCGCACGGATGTTGAACAAATAGCAGTGCAGTTTAATAACACAGGTTTGGATGCAAATGTTATTTCTTTACGCTGCAATAACAGATTTGCATAGTTCGACTGAAAATATAATTATGTTCATTGACTTTGCCTAAATTTCCACTAAGGCTGCTGCGTAATCGTCTTTCAGTGCTTTTTTGTAGTGCATGTTGTACTGCGTTCATGAGCATTTTTACTTTTACCAATGAGTAGCAATATCTGCTGTGACATGATTGTTGCTAGGAGGAAGACACTGAATTTTATTGAAAAAACTAAAGAAACAAAAATAAATGTACATACAATTTTCATGCACTCCCATTGAAGCCCATGGGGCTAAACATGCACTGTGTAGCATCTGTACCTCTTCAAAAATTATACTGCACCATGTTTTATATATTTGAAGGTATTTTTTTACTTATCAAATTGATATAACAAAAATGCTTTTAATGGTTTATTTAACAGACCAAAAGGAATCAAATAACAAAAGCTGTTAGGGTTTATACAGTATGTGACCGGAATATTGTGTCAATCTCGCTGCATTTCTCGGCGAGATTGACCACCTATGAGCCCCGTTGCGGGAGCCAACGACGAACTGGCTCGCCCGGAAGGGAAAAAGCAGACATATGTCCGAATTAGAATGAACGGGGATCCGACTTGGATTCCCACCAATTCCAAGCACTGTGTTTGGTATGAATCATGAGGGGGAGCTCCACGCCAAATTTTAAATAAAAAACCAGCATTGGTTCCCCTCCAGGAGCATACCAGGCTCTTGGGTGGGGGGCCCCCTGCCCCCCCATGTTGAGGGCATGCGGCCTGGTACGGCTCAGGGGGGGCTTGCTCGTCCCCACTCCTTTCCTGACCGGGCGGCGTGCTCGGATAAGGGTCTGGTATGGATTTTGGGGGAAACCCCACGCCATTATTTCGGCGTAGGGGGTTCTCCTTATAATCCATACCAGACCCAAGGGCCTGGTATGCTCCTGGAGGGGAACCCATGCCGTTTTTTTATTTAAAATTTGGCGTGGAGTTCCCCCTCATGATTCATACCCAACACAGTGTCTGGAATTGGCGCAAATCCAAGTCTGATCCTCGCCGCTTCTATCTCGCGATCGCTGTAATGTGTTTTTCCTATTGCAGCGAGCGCGAGATGTCGGCACCCTGTCGCCGAGAACTAGCGCGATGCGATCGTGCTGGAAACACATTCTCGCGGACAGGTACTGTACTTTAAGCATGGCCATTTTGGTTGTTGTCAAAAGGCGAAATGTGTCTCAATGACAGCAAGTGAAGAGAAATATCCCCTAAGGAACACAGACATATAAAAAAAAAAAACTTACAGGGAGTTTACACCATCTCTACTCTTACAGAATATTTTTTTGGCTTTAGCCACCTGCCGTCCTTGGGCTATTTACATCTTTAACCTTTTCAAGTGGTTAAAACAAGTTTGGTATCTATTTTTTTCAGCCAGCTATCAGCGTTTTAATAAAAATGATGAGGTTGGCCAACTCCCCTTTCCTCCTTATCACCACCCGTGGTGGTTCTTCCAAGGAGCCTGGGAATGCAATAAATTGCTCCAGCTATGATGATGGGAGGAGACTGAGGAATATCTGTTCCCCAATCTCCTCTGTGAGAAATTAAGCTGGCAGCATTTTGTCACTTGCGGTTTCAGTTCATTCATTCCCTGGCTGCTGTATCTGGGGAAGTGGCTAATCAAGCATGATCTGTGCTTGATTAGCTGCAGTGGAGGGCAGGGGAGACATTGATTGTATTAAAATAAATATGATTTAAAAAATGTAAAGAACTTCTTTAATCCCCCTGTGCGCACACATGTGAATGCAAAAAAATGCACAGGGCTTTATACTACACAAGGTATTGCTGAAAAGGTCCCAGTGAGAGGAATAATTCTAGGACCGTAAGTCATGGTTAACTCAAAACGGATAAGCTGTAAAGGCTTTTAACATCACCTATGAAAATTTTTAGGTACCATAATTTTTCACCATTTCACAGGCACACGCAATTTTCAGTCTTGACATATATGGTAACTATTTATTCAATGCAATCTCATCTTGTATATTTTAGCAAACAATAGAGTATTATACTGTGCTTGTGTGTACTAAAATTACCGTAACTTTTTCCCAGAAAATCTCCCTTTGGTATACATCTGCGCAAATATCATGCAATATAAAAAATTTCACCTGCTACCAATTAATTCGTCAGGGCTTCTGCTTTCAGAAAATATATAATGTTGGGGGGTTCTAAGTATTTTTCTAGCAAAAAATGCTGATTTGACATGTACGTGAAAAATGTAAAAATTGTCCTTGAAGTGGTTGAACACTACCATATTTGCCGGTGTATAAGGCGACCGGGCGTATAAGATGACCCCCTAATTTTACAGTTTTTTAAGATTTTTTTAAGATTTTTTGCCTGTACTCACTGTAAAAGACGACCCCCCTTCCGAGGCTTCCAGCGCTTCATATTTCTTCATTCTGGAGCCATATTTTTGTTCATTCTTGCTGAATCCATATTCTTTTTCCTTTTTGCTGGAGCTGGAGCCAATCACGGCGAGCGATGTATTCTATTAATGAATACAAAGCCTGCTTGGATTGGCAGAGGCTGTAACATCATCAGCCCACGCCTCTCTAACTCTCAAAGCCAATCTGAGCAGGCTACTGTATGTAGCCTGCTCAGATTGGCAGAGGTTGTTACTCCAATCCAAACAGGCTCTGTATTCATTTGAATATATCACTCACTGGGATTGGCTAAGCGGTATATACTGTATGTAGCCAAAGCTACATACAGTATTACCGCACATCCAGCAGGCATCCGAGGAGCTGACCCAGCGTATAAGACGACCCCTGCTTTTTGGCCATTTTTTTTAAGTGTAAAAGGTAGTCTTATACGCCAGCAAATACAGTGTGTGTGTATATATATATATATATATATATATTTATTTTATTTTTATTTTTTACGTGAAATAGCAACAGAGCTTCACATTTACCTAAGATGCTGCATCTCTCTCTTGTGAAGCTTTCCTTTTCTACTTTTATTCAGAGGAAGGGGCGCACAGGAAGCAGTATGATGTGTCTATAAAATTAGGGAAAATTCTGTCATTATGGAGCTTGATATAAGCAGTCATGTAAAAAAATGTGCAGTTTAAAGCTATACAGATGTGTATGGGGATAAAAAAGTGAGCCTTTAATACTACTGTACTTTAATGTGGTACTCCACATTATAAAAATCTGTTTTATCGATGTCTATGTCTGTGCCAATATACTGATACTGGAGGTAGCTGCAGTGTGCCTTTCCTGCCCTATGCCTTAGGTGTAAACATGAGTAATTGCCTTGATGTAGCCATTTCTATTTAGGGAAATGTCCACTAGAATAAATACCTAAGGTCATTCGTATTGTTTCTGGACACCCAAGACCCAGCTACTGGAACCAGCAACACTGAACTTATAAACGGTTTAAAAATAGATTTTTAGACCAAAAATCAGGCAATAGAGCCAATAGACAATGACGCAACCATCAGCCTTCTGCTGCCTGTGATCAGATTAACAGCCAAAATGTTCATTTAAACATATCCTCAATAACCTCAGTGTTGTCGGTTCCACCTGCTGATATCACAGCAATTTAATTTCCTCTTTTTTATAAGGATCTCAGTTATCTTCTCAAGCCGTGCGCGCCAAATAAACAAGTTCCAATAATGCATGGCAGAAAGACACACAAAGACTATTGTTTTGTGCTTTTTAGTGTTGTATGCATAACATTAAATGAATGAATTAGTTATCGGCTATTTGTTGTGTAAAAGTGCATTGTTAAGAGAAATTGTGATAATCGTCTTTTAGCAAATGTCTCAAATCCTCCTCTGCTGTCGTCAGCAGCCATTAGATTATCAAGGAGTAGATGACAGTGGTTGATAAAACGTAAACTAATATCCGTAAAGAGGGTGATCTGGATTTTCCATTCTCAATATGTTTTAAGAGATTTTTCTTTAGAAGGATAGTGCAGGACAATAAGATTTACTTCTCTTCAACTCAGCACACACGCTCGGAATATCCAACAACAAATGTTCGATAGGAGCTTTTGGTTGGAAATTCCGACTGTGTGTAGGCTCCATCGGACATTTGTTGTTGGAATTTCTGACAAATTCCAATCATGTGTGGACAATTCCGACTCCCAAAATTCCATGCATGCTCTGAATCAAGTAAAAGACGGAAGCACTCGGTCTGGTAAAACTAGCGTTCGTAATGGAGATTGCACATTCATCACGCTGTAACGGACTGAAAAGCATGAGGCTGAAAAGCACAAATCCTCTCTCACCAAACTTCTACTAACACAACTGGTATTGAACTTTCCTTTTCCAGTGCCGTCGTACGTGTTGTACGTCACAGCGTTCTTGACGTTTGGAATTTTCAACAACATTTGTGTGACAAGTTTGAGCCAACATCCGTCGGATATTTATCTACGGTTTTGTTGTCGGAATGTCCGATTGTCTGTACGTGGCATAAGAGTGATAGCCTAATAGAAAGCCTCACCTAACAATAACTTTGCTAGTTATCCTAAAACCTGCTCTTAGCATTTCTATAATCCTAACACCCTAAGTAGCCCTTCTACCATGTTTCCCCGAAAGTAAGACCTACCCCAAAAATAGGTTTTCAGCTGATCACCGCTGCTCTCCTCTTCTGCCAGCTGTCATTGGGGGATCTCGGGCCCCCCTCCCTCTGCAGTGCTTGTGCCAGGTAAGACCGATCAGGTGGGTCAAGAAAGAGCAGAGCGGCGCTGTCGGAAGGTATGTGAAATGATTAGATTGCAGACAAAATACAGACTAAAATGTATGGATATATAAGTGAAATAGTAAATTAATGGAATGATAAATAAGTGAAATAGTACTAAAATAGACCACAGCTGCTGTTGCAAAGATGCTAGAACCTTAAAAACGGAAAATTGAATACTTACCTTTCCGTAATTTTCCTTTCCTGGTGCCTACCCATGGCAGCATACCAATGGTCATGGCTCCGCCCCGGGGATACCAATCGCAGCATGGAAAACCCACCCCGAGTCACGCTCGGGGATACCGCCAGGCAGGTTAAGGATCTGGCTACGTCTAGCTTGTGTAAATTTGAGGAGGCTTGATCTTCCCCAAAGGCTGGAAGGACCCATTCCTGGTTGAGATGAAAAGCTGAAGGAACCTTTGGGATGAACTGTTGAATGGGTTGCAGGACCACCCTGTCCGGAAAAAGGGTGATGTAGGGCTCCTGAGCCCCTAGAGCCTGAATTTCTGTTCTCTGCGCCCTGATGTGATCAAAAATGCAGTTTTCCACATAATATCTTCTAATGAACATTCTTCCGTAGGTGCGAAAGGTGGACAAGCCAGGGCCTCGAGAACAATTGTCAGATGCCATTTGGGGTATAAAGTCTTCCTGGAAGGGTGTAGCCTCAAAACTGCCTTCAGGAACCGGTCTACTAGAGGGTTTAGTGCCCAGCGTGTGTCTGTCAGTGTGGAGATGGCCAAAACTTGAACTTTTAGGGTGCTGTGACCTAAACCTAAGTCTAGGCCTGACTGTAAGAAAAGAAGAACATTATGGACTCTGGGTATTAGTGGATCGAAATGGTTGGATTCAGCCAAGTCCACATATTTTTCCCATATCCTGTAATAAGTGGCATTCGTGGATGAATTCCTTGCTTGCAGTAAAGTTTGAATAACTTCTCGAGAACATCCTAAGTCGTCCAGTCTTTTCCGCTCAATCTCCAGGCCTTCAAGTCTAGAAATTCTGGATGTGGGTGAAGGAAGTCGCCCTGGAATAATAGGTTGGTTTTGTGTGGCAGAGGAAGTGGACTGCATAGTGACAAACTGACTAAGATTGGGAACCATGGCCTCCTCGGCCAATGTGGAATGATTGCCAGGATGGTGACATCCTCCCTCGTCAGACGCTGAAGAAACCTCAGAATTAGGGGAGTCGGAGGGAGCGCATATCCCAACTGGAAGATCCAAGGCTGGACTAGGGCATCTACTCCTGCTGATGTCGGAGATGGGAGTCTCGAGAAAAACAGTGGCGTTTTCGCATTGAGTGGGGAAGTGAAAAGATCTACCTGGGGAGTCCCCCACTGTTGGCATATCCACCCGAAAACTTCCTGGTCTAGCTACCAGTCATTGTTGTTCACAAAAGATTTTGAGAGATGATCGGCTAGCTGGTTCTCGAGGGCTGGAATGTAAGATGCCTGAAGATCGCATAGATTTTTCTATGCCCAGGATATTATTGGGGTCACTTCGTTGAATAGCGCCCTGCTGTGTGTGCCCCCTTGGTTCTGCACATAGGCAACTGCCGCTCTGTTGTCCATTTGGAGTAGAATGGAGAATAGAATCCAGAGTATGTCTCTAAGACTGGTACTGGTAGAACTGCCCCTTGCTGCAGGAGTATCCAGATGTATTGGAATAGTACTTCCTTTTTCTCTTTGGATGCCAGGATCTTGGTGGGTTGGAAGAAAAAGGGTGGGGGGCGGGTTTTGAATTTCCAAAAGTGTCCCTGGAGGACCTTTAACCGCTTTCAAAAATGATATCCATTAGCAGAGTCTGATGCAAAACTCTTCGACTCCGTTCCGTCCGTGGATGTCTCGGTCATGAGACTGGCCCAGAAGTCACGTGTCGTGACGAATACACGTAAGAGTCCACTAAGAGGTACCGGAGGTGACGCTTGCGAACTCGCCACTTGTTTTTATACCTGTTTTTATTGCATCCATGTATCATAGTGTATGCCTTTATTATTATTAAAAACTTTTAAACGATACTGCACTATTGGCGCTTTTTACCTCCCTGGGTGAGGGTCATTGTTGTCCATTGGACGTGACTCCTGAGGGGGACTTTATTCACAGAGAGAGATTACAGTTCATTGGGACACACCACATTCTGTAACGTCTGGAACACCGTTGGCTATATTATATATGCCGTTACCTTACAGAAGTAAGGTAAGGGGACACCCTCACTAAACTTCAAAAAGATATTGGAATTCCTTCTCTGCACAACCTTCACATTGAATATTTCGGCACAAGCACCAGCACTTTATTGTTGATTGTTTCTTTTATATTTTGATCTTTTAAACAGCATTTGGTTTTTGCTGTTTTTCTGCATGGACACTGATGCGATTCCTTAGCATCACTTATGTGTGTTGTTTTAGTTTTGCTACTTTATATAGCAGTGCATGCTTCAATTTAATATCACTGAGCACTTTGTATTTGTGATTGGATGTAATTTTTATTACCAATATCAGCAAGTATTTTTGCTTTGATATTCACATATCAGTTATAGCAACTGTCTGTTCTCTAATTCATTTACCCTATTACACAGCGCAGCACTACTTATTCATCTTAACATTTTTGGGGTTTGATACACCTTCAGTGTTGGAGCAGTATTCCCTTTCTATCTTTCTCCTCCCCTCCCCTCCCCCTTTCTTTCCCCCCTCCCCCCTTCCCTCTTATTTGGTAGCGCGGTAATATCCTATTCCCCAAAAATGTATATAAAACCCGGGCTTATTTTCGGGGAAACACTGTAGTAACCCTAACATTAACACCCCTTAACTCCAATACTAATACTAACCTTTCTTGCAAGCCTAATACTCACACTAACCCTCTATTTAAACCTTACACTCATACTAATCATTCCTGTAACACTAACACTACGTCCTGACGAGGCGCATGGTCACGTGTGCGAAACGCGTTGACGTAGGCAGAGCCATCTCCATCCTGCGCTCCACCATGTTTTCCAACAGATGTGTGTAACATTGAATTGCCTCTTCCACATGGACTGACTGGTCCAATTTGCAGCACACTCGCCTCTGGATCTCCAGACTTGATGATCTATGTCTGACCGGATGTCAAGCATCTAGCTGCCACTAGACACAGAGCTAACGCAATAACATGAGCACACATCAAGGCTTCACCTATATGCTGACTGCAGCACTCATGAAAGAGGTTTGTTCACATATCTTCATTAAAATCAATGCGACAGAGTAGTGAGAGCTTTCAGGCAAATTTCCCCCCTTTCTCTCTTCCTTGACAGACTCCCCAGTCGTGCTTCTAGTGATGTGTCATACCTTTTTAACATTTGGACTGTGCTATTTACTGAGACGTATATAGTATACCATACATTACAGTCAGTTCCATATATGTCTCTATTGAACTATCCTTCATAAACTGAGAGATCATCTCTCCCTCTGTTGCATGGATACACGGCATACCTAGAGCTCAGTCTTTTGGCTATATGCTGACATATGCTGCCCTGCATTCCACATAACAGGTCTCAGAATCCATATTCCTGTGTGCCTACACCACCCTAAGTGATCCATATACTCAAATATATCTACACAACTATTGCACAAGCCCTAATCACGGACATGCTAGGTGTACAATGTATATCGGAGTAGTTACTCAACCAGCTCCAGTCCTTCCATAGCAGGCTATGCATGTGTGTGTGCGTGGGGCCCTGAGTATTGGCGCCATATTGTGACAAAAATTTTAACTTATTTGTATGTGGTTTTAATTGAGAATACTGGGGAGTTTTCTCCACTATAGGGTGTTAATTCACCCATAGCAAACGAATCCCATTGTTGATACATTAATAAAGTTTTTTTTAATTTTTTGATACACCGTGGTTGATCCTCATAATTGCTATCATATATGCAACTATTAGTTGTCTCTACAACTCCTATTTACTACCTGTACTCTCAAAGTACCTGAGCTAAAATTGCCTCTTATATGCAACTATTAGTTGTCTCAACAACGCCTATTTACTATTTAGTCGCCTAAACTTTTCTATGCTAAGGGTTGATGTATTTCATACCTTTTTCCTTAGTGGCCTAATGCACGACGCTATGTAATACTGATAATTGCTTGCATACAGTTGTGCATTGGAATCTTTAAGTGCATACTATAATTTGAAATGCTAAGCTCTGGTCACATGTTGTAATGCGTCCAATCTCAGTAGCTCAACGCCTATATTTATGTGAGAGAGAGAGATGATGTAGAGAACCCCCAAACTCCTGTTTGTGTGGAGTGACGCTTGGGGCCTAATACTGAATTCTCACATAAGAAGTGCATTGAAATCCTTGCTAACCGCAGTTGTGGTTCACTCCCGTTCCCTAGAGCTGTTACACAAGTGTGCCACCCTTTGCGATCCTTCTGCTAATATTGTGTTAGTAGAAGTTTGGTAAGAGACAATTTGCACTTTTCAGCCTCGTGCTATTCAGTCCGTTACAGCGTGACGAATGTGCTATCTCCATTATGAACGCTAGTTTTACCAGACCGAGCGCTTCCACCTCGTACTTGATTCAGAGCATGCGTGGAATTTTGTGCATCGGAAGTTGTCTACACACGCTCTGAATTTACGAGAATGGATTTTGTTGTCGGAAAATTTGAGAACCAGCTCTCAAATTTTTGTTGTCGGAAATTCCGACAGAAAATGTCCGCTGGTGCCTACACACGGTCGAATTTCAAAAGCTTCCATCGAACATTTGTTGTTGGAAATTCCGAGCGTGTGAATTATAAGGGGGCGTAGTGTTAGTGTAATGCTGCAGCATTACACTAACACTACGCCCCCTTATAATTCTATTACTGTCACTAACCCTCCCTGTACCCTAAACACACACACTAACCCTACCTGCAACTGTAATGCTGTTAGATATTCTGTATATAGCCCCACAAAACAGACATGGGCTTTTCTGCTTAACTGCAGACAGGAAACAGGGACTTTATTATGAGAGAGAATACAATAGAGTATACAGTAACATAGATGCACTTAATAACTTATAAACCCTGCCATCTGTTGGCTGATGAATATATCTGTAGTTGTTGTACGAAAATACATAAACAACGTATTTCAACACCCCCACTGAACAACTACTCCTTTAGGTGGATTCAGAGAGAGTTAGGCCGGCGTATCAGTAGATACGCCGACCTAACTCGGAATCTGCACCGTCCTAAGTTTAAGTGTATTCTCAAACTGAGATACACTTAAACCTAGCTAAGATACGACAGCCTGCGCCGTCGTATCTTAGGGTGCAATATTTAGGCTGGCCGCTAGGTGGCGCTTCCATTGAGTTTGGCGTAGAATATGTAAATCACTAGATACGCCTATTCACGAACGTACGTGCGCCCGTCGCAGTAAAGATACGCCGTTTACGTAAGGCATTTTCAGGCGTAAAGTTATTCCATCAAATAGCTGGACTAGTCAATGTTAAGTATGGCCGTCGTTCCTGTGTCAAAATTAAAAATATGTTTACGTTGTTTGCGTAAGTCGTCCGTGAATAGGGCCGGACGTAATTTACGTCCACGTCGAAACCAATACGTCCTTGCGGCGTACTTTGGAGCAATGCACACTGGGATATGTACACGGACGGCGCATGTGCCATTCGTAAAAAACGTCAATCATGTCGGGTCACAGTTAATATGCATAAAACACGCACCCCACATCCTCATTTGAATTAGGCATGCTTACGCCGGCCTATTCACGCTACGCCGCCGTAACTTAGGAGTTATGCAGCATCTGAGACAGTTAGAGAAGTCATCAGAGGTGAGGGGGAAGCAAAGCCTGGCTCAGTGCAGGACACACCACTCACCAGGCAGATCAGTCACCTGGCAGCTGCCTGCAGAGGAGCCCAAGGAGGAGAAGCACATCGCCTGGAGGACACAAAAAACTGAGCTAAGGGGGTGGGGGCGAAGCCAGCGTGGGAGGGGGTGGACCGACACAGGAGGGGAAGGGAAATTCCACTGACAGCTGAAATGTCATTGGTAGTTAAGGACATGGTGGCCCCCGTTCCTTAACAACCTATGATTGCCTGTATTCTTTCGTATACATTTCATCTGTCAGTGGGGGATTCCCACTGATAGATGAAAGAGCCGAACCTGAAGGTATCAGTTTCAGGTATCGGCGCATTTTCACAAGTACCGATACTTGTGCAAATACTTAGTATCGGCACCAATACTAGTATCGATATCAGTGCAACCCTAATATTTAGTGACTGTATAGGCACAAAACATGCAAGAGACTGCAGACTTACAACAATAGATTGTCAAAGACTGCAAGCATGCTACAGGAAATGATCAGAGATGGTGAACATGCTGCAGGAGTTGTTGGAAAGTGGGAACATGCTTAAAGCGGTGTTCCACCCGTTTAATCGTTTATTAAAAGTCAGCAGCTACAAAAAGCATAGCTGCTAACTTTTAATAAGCCGACACTTACCTGCCCCACAGTCCAGCGATGCGGCCACCTAGAGGCTCGCTCCTCTCCCCCTCCTCACCTCGGCACCGTCATGGTAACTGTGGGCATCCGGCCGTGACAGCTTATGGCTTCACGGTCGGGCACGCTCTGCGCATGTGCGAGTTGTGCTGCTCTCTCCTTTTGGCCAGCCAATCTTCTGGGACCCAAGTTGTGTTGTCCCAAAAGATTGCTGGCAGGGAGGAGCCGCCTAGGGCGAGAGGAGGAGTCGCCTAGGCGGCCGAAGATAGGAAGCAGGAAGTGGGACAGGAAGTTTCACAAAAAAAAGGGTACACACTCCCCTCCCCCAAAAAATGACACGCCAAATGTGGCATGTCAGGGGGTCGAGGAGTCCTTAAAGCGGAAGTTCCACTTTTGGGTGGAACTCCGATTTAAGGAGACACTCATAGACTGGAGATACATAACATATGACTGCTAGAGATCACTGCTATTGCAGCTCCTTTATGAATCAATTCTCCCAATCAGTGCTCCCTACAAACTCATTAAAAAAATGACTTGCTGCCACATTTGATATTTCTCCAATATAAATGACCCAAGGAAAAAACGGACAAAAGGGATGGATAGTAGATGAAAATGAGATTAACTATTTAACTACTAAATACATCGAAACAGTTAAATAAATATCAACATTTTACTGTAAAGTACTAAAAATACAGTCTAGTGACTTATACAGACTGAGTGGATTGCATTCCACTGTATCTTTAGTATACATAATTTTCTTGCCAGGCAAATAGTACAGATGTTCTTTAATGTTATAAGATGCTTATGTTCACTAATAAAAGAGAGATATTTAATTTCCTCACTTAGGGTACCGCAAGTGAAGCAACGCTAATGGCTCTGCTTGCTGCAAGGACCAAAGTTATCAAACGACTTCAGAAGGAAAACCCAGACTTAAGTGAAGCAGAGATCATTGGTCGCATGGTGGCCTATTCTTCAGACCAGGTTTGTTTTAGCTTTCTTGTTAAACAATTATTTTGATTTCATTTATTTTTTACTTTTTAACTTGTGTATCTTTAATTTGTAGTGTACATATATATAAAAATATTAAAAAAAATATGTGGCAGGGCAAGCCTATAGCCTCGTACACACGACCGAGGAACTCGACGGGCGAAACACATCGTTTTCCTTGTCCAGTTCCTTGTTAGGCTGTCGAGGAACTCGACAAGGCAAGTTTCTCCATTCCTGTCGAGGAAAAAGAAGACATGCTCTCTTTTTGGCTCGACGGGATCCTCGACAGTTTCCTCGTCGAAAAATGTACATACGACCGTTTTTCTCGGCAAAAAAAAATCCCAGCAAGTTTCTTGCTGTTTTTTGCCGAGAAACTTGGTCGTGTGTACGAGGCCTGAGTCACTGTTTTATATGGTGGTTTAAACCATATTGTGTAAGAAGCAAGCACACTAATGGCATAGGTGTGTGCTGGCTTCATACGAGAGCCAGAGTTAGACCCCTTTCACACTGGGGCGTTTTTCAGGCACTTTTGGACTAAAAATAGTGCCTGTAAAGTGCCTGAAAAGCGGCTCCCCTGCAGTCTCAGTGTGAAAGCCTGAGTGCTTTCACACTGAGGCGATGCGCTGGCAGGATGTTAAAAAAACTCCTGCATGCAGTATCTTTGGAGCGGTAAAGGAGTGGTGTATACACCACTCCTGCCCATTGAAATGAATGGGCACCGCTGCCTAACCGCCTGCAAAGTGCTTTGGCAGCGGCACTACACGGGTGGTATTAACCCCTTCATTGGCCGAATATAGTAGCTAAAATGACAGTAAAGCGCCGTAAAAACTATCGGCGATTTACTGTCAACGCCCGCTTGCTCCAGTGTGGAAGCAGCCTTAGGGCTTAGAGCCCCACCCGAGAGGGTCAGTGTATCAAGGGAGCAGTGAGCGTTGAACCATACTGTCCAGGTCAGAACAAAGGCCCTAGTCTCTGAGAAATTTAACAGTCAAGCTGACAAAGGTACATCATTTTGTGCACGAGCACTGGGACTGTGTGTTAGATGGTCTGGAGGACCTAGGCGTGAGGCCTGAGCAGTAGAGCTGCAAAGAGAGCCACAAGGCTTAATATTGTTTATTTGACGTATTGATGGTGAGTAGTGTTGAGCGGAATACGCCATATTCGATTTCGTGATATATCACGAATATATAGACGAATATTCGTGAAATATTCGCTAAAATCGAATATTCGTGATATTTTATAAAAAAAAAATGTTTTGCGAAATTTCGCTAATGCGAATGCGAAATTGATTGCGAAATTTTGAAACATTCAATTTCACCTGCCCTTTGGAAAAAGTGTGGTTTTACGTAATGGACCCTGCAACTAACAACAAAGTATTAATAAAATAAATACATTATTATATAGATTTGAGGGTTTACTTTGACCAATTTTTATATTGATTAGTTTAATAAATATTGAATAACCATAGATTTGGAAAATACAGATCTCTCCTCTAGACTGACCTGTATTGAGTTAGGTAAAGATCAACCGCACACTGGGGCCCCTGATTCTGTTGAGTTAAAAAAAAGCCAAGTAAACCGTTGACGTTGACATCTCTTAAATGTCTTTATGTTAAACAGTTATTATTCTCATTAAAGAGGTGAAATGCAAATGATGACACGGGACAAAAGATGGAAAATTCTTTGAAGATGTGATACACTGGAAAAACGCACAGAAACACTCCACTCTCTCCTATGACAACTGTGGTAGGAGAACTCTGATTGGCTCTGATGCAAAAGAAGGGCGGAGAAAGTATTTGCGAATATTCGTAATACGAATATTCGCGATTGCGAATATTCGGCAACATAAAAGGATCGCCTCAGCTTAGCTACTCGGCCCAGGGTCTCTAATCATACCAGCAATGCTTTTAGACGTCGATGGAGATCACTAGGATGTGATCTGTTTTAAAAATAAATTTGAAAAAATACGAATATTCGGAATAGTGAATTTTGGCCGCGAAATTCGAGTTATTCGCGAATATTCGAATATGCCATATTCGTAACGAATATTCGCAATGCGAATATTCGTGAGCAACACTAATGGTGAGAACCCCCTGCGTAGGAAAACTTTCATTTGTGAACTTTTGCTTTCTTTTTGCTTACTTTTGCCCTGAAATGTATTTCTGACGTTGAGTAAACTCCCTTTTTTATACTACCAATGAGCTCCAAAACCCCCAACCTGTCATAACATAGAGTGTATATACTATATATATATATATATATATATATTGGCTTTAAAACTTTTACTTCCATACCCTGAACATACTTCCATACCCTGAACACTAAACCCACTCTAGCCAGAGTGGGTTTAGTGTACCTGGCCTCTGTCACTGACCTGGCAGCCAGAGTATCACTCGGAACGTAGGAAAAAAGTCTCTGCCACAGACCCTCCTTAGAATTGAGATAGCGGAGATAATCCTCCTTAATAGACTTTACACCTGGATCTCCTTCAGGTAGTTTGCAGTTAGGTTACCGACTGATAGGTGACTGACGTCCAGCCTCTCAGTACCCGGTTACCTTGATCCCCGGTGGATGGTTGAGACCCTATTGGATTGCCAGCCTCTCTTGGCTCTCCTCAGGCGGACTCCTCACCGAACAAATTCCTCTCAAAGGAACAACGCTTGGGATCTTCTTAGGAGTAGGGACCCAGTCGATCACTGGGGCCCACATCAAAGCTCAAAGTTTCCGGACCAACATAGTCCCAGAACCAGGAACACCGCGTGGCATGCGCACCCCGGCCTGGAAGGCCATTTCGCTGGGGGCGCCGTGGTATGGTCACCCTGAAGGTGGGCCCCACACTGGAAGAAGACCCAGACCAATGGCGTCTGTCCCATAAATACCCTCCCCCAGCATGCACAGCTAGGAAAACCCCTCCTGATAGGCTGTTGGGGAAAAGCACCCAAACCTCGACTCCACTGCTGCCACCTGTCATCCTGGGGTGAGATCAGCACCACAGAAGTGACAGAATGAGCCCACAGCACAGCCAAGCCGAGACAGAGACCTAAATTTAAACAAATCAGCCTGGTCAGAGCTAACTAACTCTCTGACCCCCTCTAAATTTAAATTAGCACCGGTTTTTAGAAGCTACACATATATGGAAGCAAGGCAGCTCCGCTGCTCCAGATCATGTACCTAGTATGTGATCTGACACTTCCAGGTAGGGAGTGCACATCGCTAGGACCCCGGCTGTTCTGTAAATAAAAAAAACAGCAGACGTTGATCACCGGGTGCAGGTGCACCTGCCGATCATCATGAAATTACACAGGACAGAGCTCTGTCCTGTAAGTGGGGAAGTAGTAGATATTCTTTACCTGCAAAGCAGGGAATACAACTCAACAGCTTCTATTGAAAAATGCCAGGAACTTCCAGCAGGCTATGCTGCAGTTAAGACTTAAATGTCCACTCGGCAGCTTAGCTGCAACATGTAGGTAGAGTTTGTGTACCTGTGGCTTGAGTGGGCAGGGACACAGGGGGCCCCGTGATCTACTATTGCCCCAGGGCCCCATGAGTTGTCAGTCCATGCCTGGTATGGGCTGCTCAATCTAAAATGCCTGGGTCTATTATTTGTCCCAGTCCGGGACTGATTGACACCCGCAGCGGTTCGCAGACAACAGTGTGAACTGCCTGTGGGAGAAATGCGATGCGGGAACCGGCGCTGTAATCGCACTGGTCCCCGCATTGCATAAGTCTGAACCTAGAAAAATGTCAGAAATGAATTGCATAGAATATGTTAATGTCATTTTATACACAGGAAAACCTGCAAGAAAAAATATATGATCTTGGCAAACACATGCAACTATTATCTTGTTTATTCCCATCGAAATTCACTGCCAGTCTTAAAGAGGAACTGCAGTCTACTCACATAATTTGCAGTTAAAACATCTTTGCCATTCTGAAGCTTCCCTCCAACCACTTTTCATATTATTTTATATATACTGTGATTCTAAACTTGCCAAATATGCTGCAGAAATCTCCTTCCACTGAGTCTGGCTGCAACCATTTTAACTGTGGGCAGCTGAACCTGCTGCCTGTTCACTTCCTGCATTTACAAAGACACACACAGAGGCACACTTAAAGCTCTGCAGCTCTCATTGGCCCTCTTATGATTCACCTCCCCTCCCTTCCTGGAAAACTCTCATGAAAGTAAGGAGAGAGCTGTGCATGATGTCATAAGCCTAGGCTTTTTGCCAGACAAGAAACAGGAAGTGGGCTGTATAAGGTATTTACTGTGAGGGGGAAAAAAAAAGTTTTACTATCCAAAGTTAAAACAACAAGGGCAAACAGATTTAATATACCAGAGTAATATTGATATTGCAGATACAGTACCACTGGTATGCCAAAAACATTTTTACTTGTGATAATGAAAAAAAATAGTTCATTGAGACTGACTAGTGTCAAACAGGAATAATCTTAAAAAAAGGACTGCAACACAGTGTTAGATGGTTACAATGAATGATGGCTCTAGGGAGCCTTGGAATAAAAGCCATCTTGATTTGCTCTCCCTGCCAGGCCACAATAGTGTGCAATTATTAGACATAAATTTAACTTTATCAGTATTAATTATCACAGGACTGCAAATTCAGTTATAGTAAATCACATTAAGTGGTCACTATTAGATCATTGTGATGTTGTAGAATTGCCTAGAGCCACATTGCTAAATTCAGCTGAAACAGAGTTGGCCAGTTATAAGATTTTCATTGATAATGTAAAGTGCACATTTGAAATAAGCTCTATAGCACACAGATATATTGGAAGACATAGCCATCTCTTGTTCAGACTACTCAAATGTACCCAACCTTGTTGGCACCAGCGTAGCTTGATACCAGTTTTGAAATTCTTGTGCTGTTTGCTTTCTAAATGAGGAAGTGTTCATATGCCATATGTTAAGTTCTATGTGCATACATAAAGATTAATCTTGTTTGCATTGGAATTGCATGGGATTATTTCAGTTTAATGCTCACCATGACTCTATTCCTAACTCTGGGTCACCTCTGGAAAACGATGATGCAGCTTCGTTTTCCACAGTGTGGATGTATTAGCACAAAATCTGCTTGTACATCCAGGGATAGACTTCACTTTGAGTTCACATGCATGCATTATTACACACTTGTGTGTATTCTTGGCTCCATTGAATGTGCAGTGCTTAGTTCAGAAACCTGTTTAACAGTGGCAGCCACCCCCCTAATTCATTCGCCTGCCCCTAATCTACATGCAGGGTGCCACACAGATTGATTTCTATGGATTTTTTTTATGCATGTGATTGGAGCCTGAGGCTCTAATTGGCTTAAAAAAGGATGAGCTTGGGGCACTGAGCACTACGCCATAAGCCCACCCAGTTGTATGACAATAGCTATTGTCTTCCTGTTTCTCCTCCCGGCCAATCTGAAAGCAGGCCTTAAGACCCGATTGGCCGAGAGGAGAAGCAATCGTATTGGCTGGGAGCAGGGGGGAGGCACCAAGGAGGAGATGGAAGGGGAAGCCGCCGAAGCTACCCACGACCTGGATGAGGTACGTGCGGGGCTGATGGGCGGATGGATGGACGGATGAGTGACGGGGGGTGGAGGTCACCCGAGCCGCGCCGCTGCTGTGTGTTTATCCAGTCAAAGAGCCACAGCTTGGACCCTCCCCATCTCTTCATTGGCTCACTTACTTTGATTGACAGCAGTGGAAGCAAATGGCATCCACTGCTGTGTCTCAGCCAATCAGGATTGGCAGTCCTGGACAGCCGAGGCACTCGTGCAACGTCGCTGGATCAAGAGGGGTGTCAGGTAAGTATGAGGGAGGCTGCTGCACACAGGTTTTTATATCTTAATGTACAGAATGCATTAAGGTAAAAAACCTTCTGGCTTGAGAACCACTTTAAGGCTTCATATTCACTTGAACTACTTTGACCACTGGCCACAGGAAAATGCAAATCTTGGTAAAATCACGCCACGATTTTGCTGCAATTTTTTTTTTGCTAGAAAAGAATTGATAACCCCCAAATATTATATATATTTTTTTCTAACACCCAAGAGAATAAAATGGTGGTCGTTGCAATACTTTCTGTCACACCGTATTTGCACAGCGGTCTTACAAACACACTTTTTTTTTTTAAACAAATACACTTTTTTTAATTAAAAAATAAGACAACAGTAAAGTTAGCCCATTTCTTTTATATTGTGAAAGATAATGTTACGCCGCGCAAATTGATACACAACATGTCACGCTTCAAAAATTGCACCCGCTCGTGGAATGGCAACAAACTTTTACCCTTAAAAATCTCCATAGGCCATGTTTAAACATTTCTACAGGTTACCAGTTTTGCATTACAGAGGAGGTCCATGGCTAGAATTATTGCTCTCGCTCTATTGTTACCGGCGATACCTCACTTGTGTGATTTGAACACCGTTTTCAAATGCGGGCGCTACTCACGTATGCGTTCGCTTCTGCGTGCAAGCTCGTCAGGACGGGGCGCTTTAAAAACATTTTTTTATCATTATTATTTTTTATTTATTTTTTTGACGCTGTCTTTTAAAAAAAAAATGCGTCATTTTTATTCCTATTACAAGGAATGTAAACATCCCTTGTAATAGAAAAAAGCATGAAAGGACCTCTTAAATATGAGATCTGGGGTTAAAAATATCTCAGATCTCATATTTACACTAAAATGCACCAAAAAAGGTCACTTGGAAAAAAAAGATTTTTCCTTTAAGAGCTATGGGCGGAAGTGACGTTTGACGTCGCTTCTGCCCTCCCATGCTATGGAGCCGAGTGGGTGCCATCTTCCCCTCAGCAGCCAGGCTAGCTGCTGCCATAACCCCGGTATTTAGTGTCAAAGTACCGATGTACGGGTACAGCAAATTGCGTGGTTAAACCTAATTTGCTGCACGGTTGCCCAATTAAACAGTGCATTGAGGTTGGCTTGTAAATTGGAGACATCCCGTCAGGCCTCGTACACACGACCGAGTTTCTCGGCAAAAACCAAACTTGCTGGGAGATATTTTTTAGCCGAGGAAACCGGTCGTGTGTACATTTTCGTCGAGGAAACTGTCGAGAAACTCGACGAGCCAAAAAGAAAGCATGTTCTCTATTTCCTTGACGGGAATAGAGAAAATTGGCTTGTCGAGTTTCTCGGCGGCTTCACAAGGAACTCGACGAGCAAAACAATGTGTTTCGCCCGTCGAGTTTCTCGGTCGTGTGTACGAGGCCTAAGGACGTTATTCCACTGCATAGCTTGGTGTCATCTGCAAAGACTGAAATGTCACTTTTAATCCCAGACCCAATATCATTTATAAATATATTAAGAAGTAAGGGTCCCAAAGTTAAATGTCGGGGTACACCCCTGATAACCTTAGACCATTCAGAGTACATGGCTATGCTGTCTGGCGGCATGATTTTGGGTGGGTGGTCAACGCACCGGAAAAAATACAATCAGGGGAATTCATCAAAATGGCGCAGATGTGAATGGCAACCAATCAGCTTTTGTCTTTCATTTTCAAAGCTTAACTGAGCAAGATGATGATAAGAGCTGACTGGTTGCCACACACAGATGCTCCATAATCTGTCTGTCCCAGCCTGTGTATGATTTTTGAAAACAGCCCAATACACAGTCTTTGCATCTGTGGGTTGTGGCGCTTTCTAACGCAAGTACTACGCAGTGCACTGCAGGTGTGCTTTTGGGTGCAATTGACAATGGATATCAAAGCACCACAACACACTTTTACAGTAACAAGGGTAATAACAAATGTTGTGCTGCCCTTAGCCAATCTCCTAAAAATCTCACAAGTTACATATAAGGTGCATTTCTATAATAAAAGAAAATAATTCCTGAATAGGTATTTTGTTATGGCTGCACTAGGTTTTAAGAGGTTGAAAATAACTTAATTGCATTTTTATAATTCTTGGTAATTTTGCTAATATCCCTATAAAAGTAAATGTATACATATGTGAAAATTCCAACAATTACAAAATTATATGTTAAAGGGTTTATTAAATGTGTACATTTGGACATTTGTGACTGGAGATTCAAATTTTTGTTATCATGACTGTGTCCAAATGTACACATTTAATAAACCCTCTTAACATATAATTTTGTAATTGTTGGAATTTTCGCTGCTAAAAAACCCCACTGGGGAAAAATTTCCTTGCCACAATATATCGTGGTGCGCAGCACTCTTCACTTTCCATATGTGTGTCTTTTCCATTTCATGTATATATATATATATGTTACCCCTTTTTTTTATTTTTATTTGCTTGTTACATTATATTGTGACTGTGTGTTAAAATATAGCCAAAGTGTTTTTGATTATTCTCAATCAAATTTATTGAAATGCAAATTAATGTTTGTCACAGTTCAGAAGGGTATAATTGAGAATAAAAAGTTATTTATGGTGTAAGGGGCAGGATGAACTATTGGTAGCGGTAAACCATGCACGATACAGAGACACCCAGTCACAGTCCAGGCAAGTTTGTCCTGCACTTTTATTCAGCAACCCAGCAAACACACAGTTTCAAAGCAGGAGTGCTTTGTACAGCAAATTCATAAAACAAAACACCTGCTTGTCCCAGCTACTAATTAAACCCAGGTCAGTTCCTGACTAACAGAGTGGCCCTGAAGGGATTCCCCAAAACAAACAGGCACTAGTTGTAACGTTTTAGTGCTCTGTCTGCAGTCAGCCTTTTCACCCAGCAGAAGGCTAACACAGTAGAGAGAGAGCTCTAAACATCAATCAGCTTGCACATATAAAGGCCTGTGGACAGCTGAGACTAATAATGAGGTCTAGCTACCAGGTAAGGTGTGGGACTTAGGCTGGGTTCACACTACTACACTACTTTGATCCTACTTTGCTCTGTGTTCAATGTTTCCCTATGAGAGCGTCTTGTAGCGTCCTACACAAGTCGGTCCGACTTTGAAAATGCTCCCTGTACTACTTTTGGTCCTACATTGATCCTACTTCAGGCCCATTGAATATCATTGAAGTCGGACCAAAGTAGTATCCTGTTCATGAAAGTAGGATGGATGTAGGACCAATGTAGGATAAATGTAGGACCAATGTAGCAGAGCAAAGTAGGATGAAAGTAGTGTAGTAGTGTGAACCCAGCCTAAGGAATGAAGGGCTTTTACCAATCAAAGCTCTACAAAGAACCCAGGACCCAGAATAGGATTTAAAGGGGTTGTAAAGGTAATTTTTACCTTAGTGTAGTCCTCCTTCACTTACCTCATCCTTCGATTTTGCTTTTAAATGTCCTTATTTCTTCTGAGAAATCCTCACTTCCTGTTCTTCTGTCTGTAACTCCACACAGTAATGCAAGGCTTTCTCCCTGGTGTGGAGTGTTGTGCTTGCCCCCTCCCCTGGAATACAGGAGAGTCAGGACGCTCTCTACGTTGCAGATAGAGAAAGGAGCTGTGTGTTAGTGGGCGTCCTGACTCTCCTGTAGTCCAAGGGAGGGGGCGAGCACGACACTCCACACCAGGGAGAAAGCCTTGCATTACTGCGTGGAGTTACAGACAGAAGAACAGGAAGTGAGGATTTCTCAGAAAAAATAAGGATATTTAAAAGCAAAATGGAAGGATGAGGTAAGTGAAGGAGGACTGCACTAAGGTAAAGGAAGCTATTTAGGGAAATTTTTTTTTACCTTTACAACCCCTTTAAGATTTCAGAACAATGTTGAGCACATTGATGTAAATCAGGAAGCTGATAATATTATTGTACAGTAGCATTTAAATTTCTGTAACAAAAGTAGAGATAATTGTATAATTCTATGAAATGTTATTTTAGTTAATCTACAGGTTATCAGAAAAGCAAGCAGCATGTCAAAATGTATTCTATTGACACAGGTCAAATATTAAACATATGAAGTACGGATAAAGTCGAGTGCACTTCCTCTGAATTAAGAAGCAGGATTAGGCAGGGTATATTTACTCTGCCTCAGGCTAAAAAGGCAAAAGAGATTGCTTTGGTTTTAATTTCTGAAAGGGCAGCTGCCTTGTGCCTTCTCCTTCCAGCTATTATAGGGCACTGGAGAAAGAGTTGGTCTTTGTGTATAGTCTCTGATAAGAGATGAAAAATGACAACTAACACTGACAGTAGAAGGTCAGGGGGATTTGTACCTTGTATTCTGGCTCCCATTAACATTCTGATAACATTTAAGGGTCAAACACCATCCAAGCCACTAAGAAACACTGATCTATAACGGTCTTTTTAGTTTAATAATTTGACTGTTATTAAAAAAAAAAAAAAAAAAACACACCAGCATTCTTGTTTTCCACTGAATGAAGTATATACCATTGTAAAAAAAACAAAAAACAGCAGCTCCTTGATACCTATCTGTATGTTTGTTTATATGGCAATCTGTGACAGCTGGAAGAAGTACAGGTGCAATAAATGAAATGGGTCATATGATCTGTCCATAATAGCCACTTTTTGTTATAAGGGCTTCTATAGCTACAAACACACTTTAATAATTCCTGTGAGTTTTAGGAGACAGAAAGTTAAGCTGGCCATAGATGGTGCGATTTTCTTTCCTGCAACCACTGGTTGCAGGAAAGAAAGTTACATGGTTACCCCCATCCACACAGTTAGGCCCCATACACACGAGAGGATTTATCCGCGGATACGGTCCAGCGGACCGTATCCGCGGATAAATCCTCTCGAGGATTTCAACAGATTTCTATGCGATGGCGTGTACACACCATCGCATTGAAATCCGCGCCGAAATCCTCTGGCGATGACGTGTCGCGCCGTCGCCGCGATTATGACGCGGCGACGGGCGCGACGCTGTCATATAAGGAATTCCACGCATGCGTCAAATCATTACGACGCGTGCGGGGAATCCCTTTGGACGGATGGATCCGGTGAGTCTGTACAGACGAGCGGATCCATCCTTTGGGATGGACTTCAGCAGATGGATTTGTTGAGCATGTCAGCAAATATTCATCTGCTGGAAATCCATCCCAGGGGAGATTTATCCGAGGATAAATATCCGCCGGAGTGTACACACCATAGAATCTATCCGCTGAAACCCATTTGATGGGATTTATCTGCGGATAGATTCTATGGTGTGTATGGGGCCTTAGAGTTGATGGGAGAATCCCTCCTGCATAGTTATTGTGTTCTCCCAGTGGGGGGGGGGGGCACCCCTGCCAGGAGAACACACAATAGTCTTTGCTTGAGGCTATAGCCGTTGGCAATAATCACATGCAGGCTGACTGCACCCAAGTTGATTGATAGATTATCTTGGGTACAATTAGCCTGCCCATACATGGTTTGAATCTTAGCAGAACCGACCAAGATTCGGACCTCGATCATCTATTACCAGCTTTGCATACCGAAGCGCTGAGATATAAATAACACAATATACAAATTCTTTTCCATTAAAGTGGTTCCAAAGCATCATTAAGGCATTGCTAAAGTCCAATCTATTGTATCCAATAATATATTATTTTGGTCTTTCATTCTGCAATCTAGAGATTCCCAAGTCTGTCTATTTGAATTCTCTGCAGAGGTTTCACAATCTGGACCATTTACAGAGAAATAATTAATACCATGCTCAACAGAAACAGATGCCATAAAAAAAGAACAAGTAGTACATCATGTCTGCCCCATTTTTTTATTTTTTTTATTTTTCTATTATAAAATGTAAAAGTAAACGTGCCCAGGTTTTAAAAAATAAAGCAGCTTTTGCTGCAATACTCACTTTCTCTATGGCACTGTCCTCTGTAGACACTCTGCTCAGTTGTCAAGAGTAATGCCGCGTACCCACAACCGTTTTTCATGATGTGAAAAATTACATTTTTTTTAAATGTCATTAAAAACGACTGTGTGTAGGCTCCAGAGCATTTTTCGTGACGTGAAAAATGGGCATTAAAAATTTCGAACATGCTCTATTTTTTCGCGTTGTTTTTCAAGTCGTGAAAAACAGTCGTGTGTAGGCTTTAACGACGTGAAAAAAACACGCATTCTCAGAAGCAAGTTATGAGACGGGAGCGCTCGTTCTGGTAAAACTAGCATTCGTAATGGAGATAGCACATTCGTCATGCTGTAACAGACTGAAAAGCACGAAGACTGAAAAGCGTCTCGTCTATTCGAAAAGCGAATTATCTCTCACCAAACTTTTACTAACACAAAATCAGCAAAAGCAGCCCCAAGGGTGACGCCATCCGAATGGTACTTACCCTTTATAGTGCCGTCGTACGTGTTGTACATCACTGCGCTTTGCTCGAGCATTTTTTTTTCACAATCCTGTGTAGGCAAGGCAGGCTTGACAAGAATCAGGTCGAAAAAAATGTTGTTTTTTCTAGGCCATAAAAAATGGTTGTGTGTAATGTCACCCACTCCGGTATTCCGCATGCTGCGATCGGCCTCTGAGACCAAAGGAATTATTTCCCAGTGCTATCAGATGCTACTATCCGAACATCTGGACGCGTTCCCGTGTGGGGCTTTTTCTGCTTGGCAGCGGGATCTCGGCCAGGTTACAGGTGACCAGTGGGAGGAGGCCCTTCAATCCCTGACTACATGTTCCCTAAATGTCGCACAAAAGGTCTCACAACTGTACATACTGTTGAGGGTACACTATACACCAGTGAGACTGCACAGGATGGGTAGGCGAGCGGACCCGTTGTGCTGCCGATGCCAGCAGCATGAGGGGGACCTAATACATCTCCTGTGGCGTTGCCCAAAGCTGCACAGATACTGGAGTGGAGTGGTGGAGACAATTAATTCTGCTTTTCAAACTAGGGTTCCGGTGGACCCTGTGTGTTGCCTGTTGGGGGTGTTGGAGGATGTGGTCCCCGAGGAAATGACCAGGGTGGCTATATCTAGGTCACTGTTCCAAGCTAGGAAATTAATACTTATGGGGTGGAAGTCTGCCTCTCCGCCAACTCACTCCTCATGGATTACACACATGGGAAAGGCTTTAGTGATGGAAAAATACATTTATCAACATAGAGGGTGTCCCGGCAGGTTTGAGAAAATATGGGGGATGTGGCTGGATACGCCGGGTTTGAGTCCCAGGGAGCTTGTTATGACCAGACTTCTGAGGTGTCTGTAAGTGGGTGCCACTGTGGGATCATGAGGGCTTGTCTGATGCACTATTGGTATTGCGGTGGGAGGGCATGTATATTTGTAAGAGAGGGAAGAATGATCTTGGTGGGTGGAGTAGGGGACAGGTTTCTATTCGTGTATGATGTATGCTTTGAAGGAACCAACCTCAGTTTGTGCACTGGAGAGTTGTACTGTTTGTATAAATTTGTTTTTGTATCAATAAAAACCTTTCTGATTTAAAAAATAAATAAAAATGGTCGTGTGTACGCGGCATAAGTTCCTGTAGTTTCAATCCAAGTTAAACTACAGAAACCCCCCTATAGTTTAACTAGGATAAATGTAAATATGCACTTTTTGTTCTCCCTCTTTGTAAACTTGGTACAAAATTCTGGAATACAACCCTATGGCGATCGATTCCAGAGAACTCTAGTAATTTAGCAACGGACCTCCAGATGCTCTTTTTACTCAACATGCGTATTTACTATTGAATGCATTTAAAATTTGCTCATCTCTCTCTTATGAAAGAATAATGGACATACAAGTACAATTGCTAGCAATGCCAGCTCCGTGCATACAGTATTTCGTATTAATATCTATTCGTTAAAGCTGGCTAATTTTACAGAGAGACTCATTAATTTTAATGCATTAGAAACACTTGTTAATGATAGTTTTTTTATGATTTTGTTTGTTCATAAAACCTTATCTTTCTTACTATGTAACCTATATGGATCAAAACTTCTATCCCTATGAAATTGCAGGCTCACTCATCGGTGGAAAGGGCTGGACTAATCAGTGGGGTAAGAATGAAGAAAATCCTGTCAGATGAAAACTTTACTATGCGTGGAAAGAATCTTAAAAAGGCTTTAGCAGAAGACCAGGCAGAAGGACTTATCCCAGTGTTTGTAAGTTTTCATTAATGTATAATTCAGTGGAATTTTTTATATTCTCAGCACAAAATGAATTTGCCTGTCTGATATACATAAAGTAAAAAACACGAGAAAATTATGAATTTTCATCAAATGTGCCAGTTGATTGACTGTTGTGTATTAATTTTTTTAATTATTTGCTTTAAACCTTCATTTTACAGTAAACATTTTATGCAGGGTTCATCCATAATAAAAAAAAGTATATAGTCATTGTGGGCTTTCTAATATGACAAAAATGTTTAAAGCCTAAGTTTAGGTAAAATTACAAAAACATCTAAATCAGCAAAAAGGAAGGTACATTTAATCTGAATTGTCCCTTGTGCTGATGCCAGCTGCCATAATTAAAATCCTTTGCACCCCTCCCATTAGCTGTAATTTTCCTGTGCTGCAGGGGTTAATATAGTCAAGGGACCTATTACAGGCACTAACCAAGGCTGCCGACTATGCCTGCTCTTTCAGGCCCCTCCTTGATTCATAGAAGTTGTACTATAGCTTCCATGAATAAAAAGTGCTAGGGGCAGACTTTTAATTCATCTGCTCATTCTCCATCCATAGATATCCTTTCATTCATTGAAGTTATAGTATAGTTTCTACAAATAGAGTAGGGGACAGGATGGAAAGCACTTTTAATTAGTACCTGTGACAGGTCCCTTGGCTTTATCAACCCCCATAGCACCAAAATATTACAGCTGAGGAAAAGTTTAGGTCTGGGCATGTACCGTAGGCCCTTTACTGAATCATTTTAAGTTTGTTACTGGGGACATAAAGAAGGCAAATTTATTAAATACCTTCTGCAGTTCTGTGTATACAAAGGAAAATGGGGAAGGTGAAGTCTCTAATGGGGATGGTAATGAAATAGACCCAAAAGCTGAGCTCTGGTATATCTAACCCTTTGTTTCTAATTTTTAAAGACTCTTTAATAACTAGCATTATATACCACTGGATGGGCGTAAAGGTCAATGTGGTTGCTATATTTAAAAGGGGATTAAAGTCTTTACCAAGTAACTACAGAGCTGTTAATTTAACCTCCCTGGCGGTATGATTCTTTCAGAAAAAAGGTGCTGAAAGCGGTACCATTATTTGCAAGGAAATTTGGCATTTTATACTGTAGGCCTGTCATTTTTAGGAATAACTCACTTAAATCTGACCAAACAAGAGTCTAATAGGCATCCCGGGTATGACATTTTTTTAAAAACAAAATTATAAATTATAATATAAAAAATAATTATAAATAATTATAACAAATAATAATATAATTTTAATAAAAATTATTCAATAATGTAATCAAATCAAAATCACTGAAATTTGCTCAGTTGCAGAATTGTCGCTGTCATTATTTTTTTTTTTTTATGACGAATTTCCCCACAAATCGCTATCGCACAATTCTGCAAGTGATTATAATTTATTATCGCTGTTTTTTAGCTGCTCTAAAATTATTTTTGACATAAAGGGACACTTTTGGTTGCTATGGACAATCTACAGTTTGCAGGCAGAAAGAACCGTTTTTATTATATAAAAGTACATGTAGGACACTGGGCAGACCACTAGGGACAAGGGGGTGTGTATTTTTTACATACAGTACTGTAATCTATAAGATTACAGTATACTGTATGTAATGTGTTTGTTTACGTTTTTGAATTTGGCGCCGTTCTCCGCTCCCGTGCGTCGTAACGTCGCAGGGAACGGAGATCAGCGGCACAGGAGGACACTGTGTGAATCGAGCGAGGTCCCGCTCGCTCACACAGCGCGGTGGCATCGCTGGATCCAGGGACAAGGTAAGTAAACACTCCCTGTGGATCCAGCGAGGCGAGCCCGAGTCTGACTCGGGGTTACCGCTCGCAGCATGAAAATCTAACCCAGAGTCAGACTCGGGAATACCGCCAGGCAGGTTACCTTCTATAGCCGGCAAGATACTTGAGAGTTTAATAAACAATAATTTAGAAAAGCTTTTGCTAAAAAATAATATTTTAAGCAATAACTTACACTAACTAATTAACTTACACTAAGCATGAAAAAATGTATTTAAAGCTTAGTCTTTAATAAGGACAAAATACTCAGAATATTCAAGGTTTTCAAACTTTATGTAAATAAAGTTGAAAATTGAATATTTGATTGTGCACATATTTTATGCAGGTGGCTTGGTATTCAGTATATTCCAAACATGGACCGACTATATGTTCCTGTTCTTCCCTTCTTTTGATCTCTATTCTCTAGCATAACTATTTTGCTGTATCATGTTAAACAGTTGAAGATGCAATCTATTCCTGTTTGTACATTCTGGTTACTTTATTTTCTCAATCAATCACTTTCTTATAGGTCTGTGCCACACTAGGAACAACATCATCCTGTTCATTTGACAATTTGATGGAAATTGGGCCTATTTGTAAGTAAAATAGTTGCTTGTTTTTGTTCCCATTGCTGTTTTTACCTGCAAGACAAAGGCATAATGAGCTAGTATGCATCGCATAGCTCATTATGAAAAAATTACCTCAGAACGATGTCCTGAATCGGCATCGGCACTCCGAGTACACGACAGACATCTTCCACCCGAGTTACTTCTGGGTTCACAGCTGTGGAGCTGGAGCAATGATGACGTTGCGTGCGAGAGCCGCCGGTCACAGCACGAGTCCTGAATAAACGGCGCCAGTTGCCTGTTTCTTCAGTGCACATGAGAAGATGATGTCAACAGCAGCGCATATACTGAATAGCGCCTAAACTGTACAAGTTTAGGATATATTTACGGTACCTATAGGTAAGCCTTGTTATAGGGTTACCTGTAGGTAAAAATGGTGTAACAGGGTTTACAATCATTTTAATGCTTATTTTATAAACTGTTTGATTCGTTGCTAGATTTGAAAAAAAATCTAGTTGCTGGCAGATCACCCACATGGCAGATGCTTAGGGCTCAGTGTGTGTCTGAGGGGCACAAAAACATAGGAAAGCTGTCTAATATTATCACTTCTGCCAGTGGCCCCCAGTACTCACGTGGCTCCTCTGTGAATACAGCAGCTATTTCAGGATTTAATTTAGGAGGGGATTGGAAAATTACAGTTTTACAATCTCCTCTGTTTAGGCTAAACTCAGGTGCCATCTCTTTTCCTGGTCAGAGATATTGTAATCCCAGAGCATTGGCAGGTTAAGCAGCACATCAGGGACTCTGTGGGGTTGATTTACTAAAGACTAACAAGCTGTTGCACTTTGTAAGAACATTTTGCCCAGAGAGAATGCAGTGCAATTTTAGTTTGCAAAAATGCCCAAATCTCGTGCATTAAAAAACACCATTATTTACATACATGTGAATGGATAATGGTAGTCAGCAGAGCTTCCCATTCAATCTTGTAAAGTTCAGCTTTGCATGGAAAATTAACTGTCTAGTTTCCTTTAGTAAATTAACCCAGTGGCTCTGCTTGCTCTACATGAGCATCAGGAGTCTATGAGGATACTATTAGATCCTGATGTCTCCATAAAATGTGGCCTTTGAAGATATCCTCTTGTAACTAAACATGTTGGGTGGAGTGGTTGACATCATTGCCCATGCTGGTGGATGGTGTTTGGCTGATATATGCTGTACTGAAAAAAAAGAAATGTTGAATATGTTCTTTTTCAATTATGACTAACTTATCTATGACATGGTATTCAAAACATACAACATGAAGACCTTCATGAAAGATTCCTGAAACTTCATGTAAAGTAAATTATTGCAAAGTAATCCATGTCCCATAGCAATGGGATCTGCACCACTAGGGCTCTCAGCCTGTACACGGGTACAGAAGAGGAATAGTTAAGTAAAGTGCATGCATGAAGTCAGTGTTAGGTGCACTGTGGGGATCCATACTATTACTGGGAGTGAGGTAGCAGTGATATGCTGCACAGGCGGAGAGAGAGCAAAGGCCTCTGCATATCCCTCATAAATGCAGAGAGTGACTGTGGTGGTGTATACTATCAAGAGATTTTATAGATTTTTTTTCTTGTTTATTTATTTGGATATTAAGTATTGAGTTTTAGCAAAATTTGATTTTTTTATTCCCCTTTGCTGATACACATATATTTAAAGGGGAAGCAAAACATGTTTTATGTTTATATACTTTCGATGTCATGTGTAAAGACATAGGGCCAGATTCACGTACAGCGGGGTGCAAGTTTACGTAACCGGTTTACGTTACACCGCCGCAATTTTTCTGATTTAGTGCCCGATCCACAAAGCACTTACCTGGAAATTTTCGTAAACAGGTCCGTCGCAAGGCGCTCCAATTCAAATGTGGCGGGTACCATTTAAACTAGGCGCGCTCCCGCGCCGGACGTACTGCGCATGCTCCCGTCGCAAATTTCCCGACGTGCTTTGCACGAAATTACGACGCGCCAACGTTTTGTGAATCGCGACGTGAAAAAAGATTTACGCCAGGAAAAATAAAATTTTTTAAAAAAATTCAAAAGCGACGCGGGAAAGACAGGCATAATTTAACATGGTGGAGTACTTTTACACCATGTTAAAGGTGCCCTATCTTTGCGACGGAAATCTAACACTCGCGACGACGTAACGACGGGAAAAAGCTTTGTGGATCGCCGTAACTCCTAATTTGCATACCCGACGCTGGTTTACGACGCAAACTCCCCCCAGCGGCGGCCGCGGTACTGCATCCTAAGATCCGACAGTGTAAAACTATTACACCTGTCGGATCTTAGGGATATCTATGCGTAACTGATTCTATGAATCAGTCGCATAGATAGAAACAGGGATACAACGGCGTATCAGGAGAAACGCCGTCGTATCCCTTTTGTGAATCTGGCCCATAGTTCCCCAATGGGGCACTCTTTACATCTGGAGGAAAATAGATTTTATCTCCAAATATGGAAATGCTTCTTCACAGTAAGAGCTGTGAAAATGTGGAATAGACTCCTAGATTGTTTTAAGAAAGGCCTGGATTCTTTCCTAGATACACAAAATATAACTGGATACTAATATTTATTGGTAAAGTTGATCCCGGGAATAGCTAATTGCCTCTTGGGGGATCAGGAAGGATTTTGTTCCCATGCTGGAGAAAATTGGATCATGCTTTATTGTTTTTTTTCCCTCCTCCTAAAATATAGGATTGTGTAATGTTTTCCCCTTCTATTGGTTGAACTAGATGTACTTGTGTCTTTTTTTCAACCGGACTAACTATGTAACTATGAGAGAGTTTATTAGAGTTCAGTAATCTGTTCAAGTAAAAGTATCCTGTGTTTAAGGCAGTGACGCTATTCAAAGTGCCTAGTGTAGGCCAGAAAGAACCCACCACAGGGTGGGCATCTCATGTGACCCTTGCTTGGCACCCATCAAGGTGGGTAACATGGAGGACGTGACGACTACCACATGAATAGTACGAGTGACACACGAACACCGATCGATTGTGTGGAAACTGCAGCACCTTGTGTCTTCTTACCAGTATGAAACACTTCATGTATACTTTTTTCTAGTCACATTTTTTTATCATGGTTTTCACCATTGGACTGAGGGAGGACCTCCCACTTAGAGGACACCCAGACCAGCCCAGAGGGAATCCAATGTTAGGACTCCAACACAAACTAACAGTACATATCATGATAATAGATATTATAGTCCAAGAAGGGGTTACCAAGGTCATATACCGAGGACACCAAGAACTCCCAGAGGACCTATTGACACTCACAACAGGTTTTCACCATTAAGATATACAGATATGTATCAAGCAAACCATAGAGAACCCCAATACTGAGGGGATTTTTTACCCTGGGGACACAGAGGAAGACCACCCAGGAACCGTTGGGGTTATGGGCCACCCAGGCCTCACCGAGGATTGGGTCCCCCAAGAAATCATGAATGGCAGAGTACATAGCCACCCCAGAGATCCCATTACCAAACACAAAGAGAAGTTACATGGTGGGAACAATGGGGGGACAATTGAAGGAATGGACCAGAAATACCACCCAGACAAAATGGATGGGAAGAAGGAAAGGGACCAGGGACAAACGAGAGGGGAAAAAGAAAAAAAAAAGAAGAAAATATTAGGAGCAGGGATGTTTAACTTGAGCAGTGGGATTTTAAATCTGGATGAAATAAATTTTTTAGATCTGGGACTTAAAATATGCCCCAGATAAAAACTTAAGTAAGTTTGAGGTCTACATTGATCTACAGAAATTCATTAGAAAGTTGAATATTAAAAAGTTATTTTCAATGAAGAAAACGAATGCAACCACCCCAGCGCAAACAATCTATGAGCATACAAAGTTAAGGAATAACTCTACTTTCAATCCAAAAAATCCAGGAAATGATAGCCTATAAGTATTTAAGAAAATGGTAGAGGAGGATATTAAGGAATTAAAATTTCACAAATCCAAAGAGAATCATGTTTGGTATACCAATCGGGATATAGAAAATAAAAAATAAGTGATTATCCAATCAGCGGATAACGGTGGGGGACTGGTGATTCTGAATACAATTTACTATGAGAATGAAATAAAGAATTTATTAAGTAAAGAGCACACATACAAAAGGTTGAATTATAATAAAAAAAAATAGATATTTAATTGTTTCTCATATACCAATAAGGGGAAAGAAAAAGGCATTCTGAATAAAAAGAAAGCTAAATATTTGGTACCTGAGTCAGCAACTACACCAGTCAAATACTACCTACCTAAGGTTCACAAGAATCAGGAAAATCCACCAGGGAGGCTGACTATAAGCAGTATAAATTCCCTTTTCTACAGACTGGGTGAATACTTGGATGAATATCTACATACAGTTGTATTCAAAATTATTCAACCCCCACTGAAATTGATTGTTTTGCCAAGTTTGACATTGATTTTGATCATCCTGTCATCCTGCTTACAATTAAATCAAAGCGGCACGTGTAGGTCAGACAAATATAACATAACATTTATAATGAAATAACCACAAATGTCTTTTTTGTGCTCACATCATTATCAGTTTTATTCAACCCCCAATTGACATTCAATCTTAGTACTTAGTACAACATCTTTTTACAGTTATAACAGCTTTTAAACTTGAAGCATAGCTTGACACAAGTGTCTTGCAGCGATCTACGGGTATCTTCGCCCATTCGTCATGGGCAAAAGCCTCCAGTTCAGTCACATTCTTAGGCTTGCGCACTGCAACTGCTTTCTTTAAGTCCCACCAGAGGTTCTCAATCGGATTTAAGTCTGGTGACTGCGATGGCCACTCGAAAATGTTCCAGCCTTTAATCTGCAACCATGCTCTAGTGGACTTGGAGGTATGCTTGGGATCATTGTCCTGTTGAAAGGTCCAACGTCTCCCAAGCCTCAGGTTTGTGACGGACTGCATCACATTGTTATCCACTATCTCCTGGTACTGAAGAGAATTCATGGTACCTTGCACACGCTGAAGCTTCCCTGTACCTGATGAAGCAAAACAGCCCCAAAGCATGATTGACCCCCCCGCCATGCTTCACAGTAGGCAAGGTGTTCTTTTCATCATAGGACTTGTTCTTCCTCCTCCAAACATAGCATTGATCCATGGGCCCAAACACTTCTAATTTTGTTTCATCAGTCCACAGAACACAATCCCAAAACTTCTGTGGTTTGTCCACATGATTTTTGCATACTGCAGTCGACTCTTCTTATTCTTTGGAGACAGCAAGGGGGTGCGCCTGGGAGTTCTGGCATGGAGGCCTTCATTACGCAGTGTGCGCCGTATTGTGTGAGCAGAAACTTCAGTACCCACATCTGACAAATCTTTTCTCAGTTCCTCAGCAGTCACAATGGGACGTTTCTCCACTCTACGCTTCAGGTAGCGCTCAGCAGTCGAAGTCAGCATCTTCTTTCTGCCACGACCAGGTAGCGTTTCAACAGTGCCCTTTGGCTTGAATTTGAGAATGATGCTTCCTATGGTGTCTCTTGGTATGTTTAACATCTTTGCAATCTTCTTATAGCCATTGCCATTCCTGTGAAGAGTAATCACCTCTTCTCTTGTCTTCCCGGACCATTCTCTTGACTTCACCATGTTTGTAACCACACCAGTAAATGTCTAGAAGGAGCTGAGTATCACAGTCATTTTAAAGCTGCCTGATTGGTGCTTATTAGGCTTTATTGCTGCTCCCTGACATCCACAGGTGTTTTAATACCTGATTGAAAACACTTCAATGAACCTCTGTTCTTTAGAGTGGTAGTCTTTAAGGGGTTGAATAATTGTGTAAATGAAGAATTCACGAAATAAACATTTACTACTGTATTACAAAACCAATTGATGTCATTTTAGTTGCATATGGTTCTTTAAGAAGTCCTTGTAGGATTTCATTCTGAATACAATTACAAATGTACACTAAATTCCCTAAAACCCTTTACAGCATTGGGGGGTTGAACAATTTTGAACACAACTGTATCTACAATCATATCTGTAGTGAAGTGAGTAGCACTTTAGCCTAGCAGCAAAAGGGTCGCTGGTTCGAATCCCGACCACGACACCATCTGCCTGGAGTTTGCATGTTCTCCCTGTGCCGTACTCCGGTTTCCTCCCACACTCCAAAGACATGCTGGTAGGTAAATTGGATCTTGTCCAAATTGGCCCAGTATATATATGTATATCTGTGTGTATGACTGTGTGTCCCAAGCGTGTCACGATCCTACGGGGTAAATTGACCGCACCAGCCAAGCAGACACTGGCTGGAAAAAGCGCCCAGAGGCGATTCAGTTCGCATGAGTAGCGCTATACAAGTCATTCATTCATATCTGAGAGATATTAAACAACAAATGTCAGAAAGTAAGGATATACAGATGACAAATGAGGATTTTCTTGTCACTATTTTTGCACATTATAGTGCAAAAGGATGGTCTGGAAAGTGCAAAGAGAGAGACCAAATATTATTTTTTACAGAGGTTACATTAACAATATTGTCATGATTTGGAGGGGCAATAAGACATCTTTGGAGAGATTTTTTGAGGAGATTAACTCCAACCAGTATGGGATCTTCTTAAAAAAAAAAAAAAAAAGAAACAAGATGGCATTTACTATCTAGATTTGCAAATTTGTAAAGAAGGAAGTAGACTAGGCACAAAAACTTGCTTTAAACAAACTGATCATAATGGCTAATCCCTTCCAGGAGCTGCCACCATCCGAAGTGGTTAGAAAATGTCCCTAGATGACAACTCATGAGTATCCAGAGGAATTGCAGCAACAAAAAATACTTTGATCAAGAGGTTTATAGACAAAGGTTACAAAAGAAGGGAATTGGAAGGATTAAAGTGGAACATCAAAAATATGAATAGAGAATCACTCCTAATGGATAAACAAGGAAAATAATCCAAGAATATGGAACTTGCTTTTCTCAATGGTTTTAATCGACAATACAAGAAAATATAGGGTATAGTGAGAAAATACTGCCCCATTTTGAAATCTGATAAGATACTAAAGAAAATCCTTCCACAAAGACAAACTTTATTATAAGCGGGCACCTACGCTAAGAATTAAGCTGGTACATAATGCCCTTGAGCCACCTAGAACATTTGCTTGTTACCCAATCTGAAAGGTTTCTTCAGATGTCAGAAATGCCTACCATGTAGGTAGAGTAAAAACAACCTAAGAGAAAGGAGTACGTTTGTCACTTATGTGATCGAATGTGCTTGTTGATAACAGTATGTGGGCAGGACCACAAGACCACTATTTGTGAGGATAGGAACACATGAATAACATTAAGGTTTCACTAAGCACAATCTGTCGAGACACTTTAGAGAAGCCCACAACAGAGACCCTTCCTTTATGGTGTTCTATGGTATAGATCAAGCAAAAGAACACTGGTATGGAGATAATAAGAAGATAAGCATCTCCCAAAAATAAACTAAATTAATCTATATACAGTATTGAATTCTCTCCAGCCAGAAGGTTTGAATATTGATATAGACCTAAATTGTTTTATATCAAATTATTGAATTTATACTCAGACTGAAGTTTAATATGTTTATATTCCTAGATTTGGAGTGAATATATGTTGGTCCATATAAAGTCCCTATTTTCATTATATTAGCTTTATTTATTTAATATATATATTTTTGGTGTGAGAGACCAGTTCCATTAAATCAATTTCAAATTTTTGGTTACTAGTTTCACCTCTGCTTATAAGATTTTACCTACTTAGGTTAATAATATAATTGGCTCATTTATAGTCCCCGTTTTCCCATATTAGTATTTTTTGGTTTATATAGACCTGTATATAGATGAGTGATACACAAACACTGCTCGACTGTGTGGAAACTGCAGCACCTTGTGTCTACTTACCAGAATTAAAGACTGTATGCACATATATATATATATATATATATATATATATATATATAAATAAATAAAAGTTCTATTGGCCAGGGTATGGTGTGATTCAGGGGATTGCATTGCATCAAGCTGCTCGGAAATAAATCACTTAATGCTTGAAATCACTGTCGCTGACGCTGTACCCTTTTTCAGCAGCACCACTGCAATGCATTGGGGGTGAACTGGATGATAGGTTGCAAGTTTTTTTTGTCTTTTCTTAAAGTAGGATTGCCCTGGGCATGACTGATGTGCAGTGACAGTCCCAATGCACCTGGTGAGAATAGACTGTCAACGTTACTGTTTTACTAGGTCAGATCTCAACTAAACTCAACTAAGCCCTCAAATGGCCGATGTCATAGCTGATCACATGTGCAGCACTATGGCAACTAAAGATTTGAAAAGACAGTAAAATGACACTGTCTTCAGCTGTAAAGGGATTGGAGGGTTTGGTTCAATTTTAATATTTTAATATTGATAGGTTTAGGCCTGGGTTTACACCTCTCTAATTTAAGGTACAGTATATGAATTTTCCAATAAAATCTATGGAAATGCATAAAAACTAATGTTGGCCCTTTCCAGTTGCATTGCCACTTCAAGCTAACCTTTGTTCTGTGTAGTCTTACTCAAATCTAAAAGACTATGAGAGTAATGATAGTGGAACATACAAGATTGTGAGACACCATATAAATCATGTTTTTACTGTGTTAAATAGATTTCCGGCATTTTGTTTTTTTGCATAACTGCCCAAACTTGGTGTACCATGTAAACATAGAAATGGTTTATTTTTTGCAGGCAATGATGAAAATATATGGTTACACATTGATGCAGCATATGCAGGAAGTGCCTTTATTTGTCCTGAATTTAGATACCTTATGAAAGGTGTGGAGGTATGTACAGAGTATAGATTGGTTATTTAATGGAAATTTAACATTTTTGGCTAGATACATCTTTTGTATTACTCTAAAATGAATATTTACACTGAACACACCTTGCATTTATCTGCATAGCATATAGTTTGGCAGATGTCTCACTGAGAGCAGCATCTGTCCATGTACCGTACTTGGACCACTGGGATACACCATAAGCAAAGAACACTTGTGCCTTTAAAATGTCTTTTCTTTTTCTGCCCAAAAATTTTAATTATTCATGTTTTCTCCTACAGAGATTTTCCAACGCACTGGAAAATCTCTGTTTGTAGCAAAAGTTCAAAAAGCATTTCCCTGAGGCCTCGTACACACGACCAAATTTATCTGCAAAAACCAGCAAGAAACTTGCTGGTATTTTTTTTTTGCAGAGGAAACCGGTCATGTGTACACTTTTCGATGAGGAAACTGTCGAGGATCTCGTCGAGCCAAAAAGAGAGCATGTTTTCTTTTTCCTCTACAGGAATGGGGAAATTTGGCTCGCCGAGATCCTCGACAGCCTAACAAGGAACTCGACAAGCAAAACGATGTGTTTCGCCCGTCGAGTTTCTCGGTCGTGTGTACGAGGCTTCAGAAATGCTTGTGATTGCCCTGTAAGTAAGACCTATGCAGACTAATTTGTAACTGATTGTCACTGAAAAAAATTGTTACTGGTAAATAAATATATATATATATATATATATATATATATATATATATATATATTAATATATATATATATATATATATATATATATATATATATATATATATATATATATATATATATATATATATATATTTAAACTAGTTACGGTATACCTATTTGTGTAACATTCTTATTTCTCTAGATAAAATAGTCTAGTCAATTGGGTTTTTAATTGGCTCTCTATATGGTTACCTATTTTCTGCCTATTCTGTCAGTATTTCATAGGTTCTTTCCTTATTCTGATTCTATAATATTTCTAATGAGTGATTTTCACTTTATTCGACTCATCTTTTATCTTTTTTTTTTTCAATAACTAGGAACATTTCTTGTTCTCTATTGTCTTTTTACTGCCTTTATAAATAAGTATAATCCCTTCCTGAAAAAACAGAAAAATTGGGCAATTCTTTTATATCATATTACTCACATATTCTGATTTCTCATTTGCCAAAAGATAAAGTATCCAAACCAAAAAATGTCATACAAACATCCAACATGTTTCGCCAATAACAACATGACTTTGTTGGGAGAAATTATATACAGGATTCACAGACATGTGTTTGGTGCAACAAAAAATATGCAAAGGCTTTCTCTTATGCCAGTTCTTTATAGATGATGCTCCACCCACTCTATATATGCAAATGGTGTCATGCCATACAGTACAAAAGCATTTGCATATAATGAAATTGCCCATTAATTATATTTTTGAGGATGACATGCACAGTGCACCTTCAATACACAATTTGTTTTTAATGCCATATTGTAGTTGTTGAAGTCTTTAATATATTTATTTCATGACTTTTTATACAAATTTTCACCATATTTTACCTTGATTTTGGATGTTCAATCATGGATACAAGGAAGTTAGGTGAACCTTCAGTTAAACCATTTTGATTTTTAAAATTGAAATAAAAAAATTATTTAGTTTAAGCCTTGAGGATTTTCTTTTTTAAAGCCCCCCTTTTTTTAGCCCTATATAAGTTCCCTAGCCACCCAAAATTTCAAACATTTAGGATTCCTTGATTTAGGATGAGCTTTTTCTCCCTATTTTATATACATATATTTTGTAAATGTTTCAATACTGTGCATTGGAACTATATGGTCATTATTCCAACATACATGAGCTAGCAGAAACAGCATGCTAAATAAATGACTCCTACAATGCTACAGTTATAAAAATAAATTAATGCCTATTGTTTCACTAGCTAGGGTTTGTGATTTTTCTTTCACACTAGGAATAAAGGGGCATGCTTTGCTTTATCCATTTTTCTTTTATCAGTCCACCTTTTTGCATTTCCATGTGGCTGTGCACAAACAGGTATTCATGTTTTTTATTCTGTACATCCCACTAGGTTTATGTGGTAGCACTTCTCTCAAATCTTTATCATCTATTGCTATTAGTCAGTTTTTTCACAGGATGTTTAAAATCTGGCTGATTGGTTTGAGTAGTAGCCAATCACCTTAATAATACATTCTTCTTTCTTATATTATTCTTTTAATAGGGATATGCAGGTCCAAGATTTTACTTTTAGATATAGAGTAGCTGTGATGTTTACATTTTGACATAGGGTATCTATGGTTCTCAAATGTTTCATTAGGATTATTATGCTCTTATGCAAAATATGCTGTTGAGCATTACATTTTGCCCTAAGAAATAATCCAGTTTCAATGTCCCATTTTAGAGAACTGTGGTTCAGTTAGTTGTTATCTAACTTTAGTTGATAGATGATGTTGGTTTTCTCACTTGTAAAATACATGTTAATGGAACTGGTATTTTAAACTGCTACCAACTCTATTAATAAATCCCTCTCTCCATCACACAAGTTGAAGACATTGGGGCAGATCCACAGAGCGAGTACGCCGGCGTATCTACTAATACGCCGGCGTACTTTCAAATTTTCCACGTCGTATCTTTGGTTTGAATCCTCAAACTAAGATACGCCAGCATCTGGGTTAGATCCGACAGGCGTATGGCTTTGTACGCCTTCGGATCTTAGATGCAATACTTCAGCGTCCGCTGGGTGGAGTTCTCGTCGTTTTCCACGTCGAGTATGCAAATTAGCTATTTCCGACGATCCATGAATGTACGCGTGGGCGTCGCATTCTCTTACGTCGTCTCTATTCAGCTTTTTCCGGCGTATAGTTAAAGCTGGTGTTTTGCGGCGTATAGTTAGACTTGCCATGTTAAGTATGGCCGTCGTTCCCGCGTTTCATTTGAATTTTTTTTTTTTGCGTAAGTCGTCGGTGAATCGGGATGGACGTAATTCACGTCTATGTTAAAAAAAATGACGTCCTTGCTCCCCCTAATCGCCGATTTGAATTCCGCCGCCAGGGATAGACTACGCCGCCGTAACTTAAGGCGCAAAATCTTTAAGGATTCGAACTAAAGCCAGGTAAGGTACGGCGGCGTAGCGTATCTCTGATACACTGCGCGGGTGCAGATCTCTGTGGATCTGCCCCATTGTCTATAAACCAGGAACAAAACAAAAAAATAGATGTACCTGTTTAAAAAACAATGTCCCCCCCCCCCCCCCCCCCCAACAACTGCATTAAATATTTTTATAGGTCGGTGTACAGGCTGTGCCTATTGCAGTCCCTTTTGTATTGTCTATAAATATTGGCATTGAAAAGACAAAAGCTGTGCTTCAATATGAACTGAAATAAATCCATCACAAAGTACACAGGCATGGAGAAATGACTTGCTCTTTAGGAAGTGTCTACAAATCTGAATACCCAAATTAAATAAATTACTGTATAAGCCGTCCACATCAAGGCTCTCAAACACCACTCTTTCCTCAACTATAATTTCTTGCAATCTGTTGACAAAATCTCTTGTGTCTTTAATGTAAGATTTTCACAATAGGTCAGATCAGATTTTTATTTCTAGACATGATGGGTTCACAATATCTTTGTGGTCCTTTGGGGTTGAGAAAAAAATATCAATTGTTGGATTAAGATTTAACATGTATCTATATATACTATTTTTTGAGATCACTATGGCCTTTTTTATTTGTTTTTTAGCAGGCCATCCAACTCCTGTATAGAATCTATTGCCAGATCACTTTCCAAAGTCTCATATTGAGAGATGTTTAAAGACATACACTATATTGTCAAAAGTATTGGGATGCCTGCCTTTACACGCACATGAACTTTAATGGCATCCCGGTCTTAGTCCGTAGGGTTTAGGAGTGTATCATATGAATATTTGATCATTTTTTCAGAGGAGCATTTGTGGGGTCAGGCACTGATGTTGGACGAGAATGCCTGGCTTGCAGTCTCTGCTCTATTTTTTTTTTTTCAAAATTCTTTATTTACTCACAACAAAAAGCGCGTCCACATGGACCACATCAATGCAATGTAAACAGTAACATCTTCATACATGCCCGTTTATATCAGTACAACACAGTAAGACATTGGTTATAACAAAGTCCGCGGTTGTGCAGCATCATGCCCTGAAGACCGAGTTTCCCCAGTCTACTCCTGATGGACTTGCCCACCAGTGGGCATCTATCTACAAGGTGCATTACGGTTTCAGTGATCCGTAGACACGCCCTTCTTTTCCCGTTATCCAAAAAGAGAAGGTGGGAGAGAAGAAAGGAAGACAGAATGAGAAGGAAAATGAGAAAGAGGTAGCAGGGGGAAGAGGAAGGGGGGGGGGGAGTGGGGGGGGTGTCCGCGAGCATGGGGCTCAGCATCTTTCTGATTTGTTTTTTCTCTACAGGGTGGTTGGGCCAATCTTTCCCTGTTGGGGGGGGGGGGAGTCCAGGGCGGGCAGTCTATGTCGGTCTCCTAAGTGTTTGTCCTTCGTCGGAGTAGGTAAAAACGTTCCACAGCTGCCATGTCTGCTTGTACGATTCCTGCCTATCACGATCTGTGAGGATGAGATCTTCCATTCTGTTGATATCATCAACCCTCCGGAGCCACATTGCCACCGTAGGTGGGTGTGTAGACTTCCAGCAGGCGGGGATGCACGCTTTGGCAGCGTCCAGGAGATGCCGGACAACCGATTTTTTATATACGCGTGCGGGGTAGGTATTGGCGTGTAGCAGGAAGTATGCTGGGTCATTTGGAATCTGGCGTTCGGTAAACATCTGCGATATTCTCCTAACCTCCGACCAGTAGAACTTCAACAGTGGGCAGGACCAGAAGATGTGGGTCAATGTTCCCACATCTCCCTGGCAGCGCCAGCACACGTCCGACGTGGACCCAAAAACTTTGTGGAGCAAGGCCGGGGTGCGGTACCAGCGGGTCAGGATTTTGTAGTTCGTTTCTTGTATTTTGGCGCAAATAGAAGATTTGTGTGTGAAAGTCAGGATCTGTTGTCTTGTTTTAGCCGAGAATGTGCATTTCAGTTCCTGTTCCCATTTCGCAATACTGGGGAGCAGATACCCCTCTTTTGGTGTGATCAGCGCGTTGTGTAGAATGGACAGTGCGTGTGGAAGCGTGCCCGTCTCTGCAGTCTCTGCTCTATTTTATCCCAAAGGATAAAGGGCTGAGGTCAGGACTCTGAGCAGGCCAGTCAAGTTTATTATAAAAATAAACCTTTTATTGGACTTTTAATGTAAAAAAAATATTTGCGGGTGCTGGACATTCCAACTACACTTCGAATTGTAGTTGCATGTTCATAAACCAACTGCTTAGTAATCTCCATTTCAGCCACCTAGCATATATACATTAAATATCCTACAAATATGTATGTCTATGTACAGAAGAGTCTCCAGACACCACTGTCTCAAGGATAAAGTAGAACGTTGCCTGATATATCCAATGCAATTTTACGCTGGTTGCATGCTTGTAGGTTTTTAAACAAACGATTGTATTAATATTTGTATGAAAATTGTACAAAAATTCCTATTGCTTTTAATGACTTTATGACTGTTGTTTAAAAGTACTTCAGAATTTTGGGCCAGATTCACATAGAACTGCGGCGTAGATACGTTACACCGCCGCAAGTTTTCATCGCAAGTGCCTGATTCACAAAGCACTTGCGATGAAAACTACGCTGGCAGCCTCCGGCGCAAGGCGGGCCAATTCAAATGGGCGTGTGCCATTTAAATTAGGCGCGCTCCCGCGCCGGACCTACTGCACATGCTCAGTTTCGCAATTCCCGTCGTGCTTTGCGCGCCGTGACGTCATTTTTTTCGAACGGCAACGCGCGTAGCGTACTTCCGTATTCCCGGACGTGTTACGCAAACGACGTTAAATTTAAAATTTCAACGCGGGAACGACGGCCATACTTTAAACAGCAATACGATTGCTGAGTAAAGTTAGGGCAGGTCAAACGACGACTAACTTTGCGACGGGAAACTAGACTAGCAGCGACTTAGCGAACGCGAAAATCCGTCGGGAATCGGCGTAACTTCTAATTTGCATACCCGACGCTGGTTTACGACGCAAACTCCCCACAGCGGCGGCCGCGGTACTGCATCCTAAGATCCGACAGTGTAAAACAATTACACCTGTCGGATCTTAGGGCTATCTATGCGTAACTGATTCTATGAATCAGTCGCATAGATAGAAACAGAGATACGACGGCGTATCAGCAGATACGCCGTCGTATCTCTTTGGTGAATCTGGCCCTTTGTTCACATTTACCATTCACTTTTGGAATGAATTGACCTTCCAAATGAAAACCACATACATATTAGAAATTAGTTTGTTGAAGAAAAATTTCCATCCTGCTATCTCAATATTTCTCACCACTGCAGTTGAGATTGAAACTACTTAAGATTATACAATTCAACTCACAATCTTAAAATCAAAGATTTTGAGTGGAATTCTACTAGTTTACGGCCAGCTTAAAGTCTATGGAACTCCAAAAATTTGAGAATCTTTTGGAATTCTTTTTCCAGGATCAGATGACAATCACCTATTATCTATTGGCAGCTGTACCCTTATTTACTAATCTGCATAAGAAAAATAACATCAGCCAGATGGTTGACTGTGAGCATTTTTTAGAAATTTCCCTCATTTGTTTTTATTTTGGTATCGTAGTTGTGATAAATGCAATGGGCCAGATTCAGAGACATCCACGGCGGCGTAACGTATCGCATTTACGTTACACCGCCGCAAGTTTTACGGGCAAGTGCTTGATTCACAAAGCACTTGCCTGTAAAGTTGCGGCGGCGTAGTGTAAATCCCTCCAGCGCAAGCCCGCCTAATTCAAATGGGGCGTGGATCATTTAAATTAGGCGCGTTCCTGCGCCGAACGTACTGCGCGTGCTCCGTTTTGAAATTTCCCGCCGTGCTTTGCGCGAAATGACGTCGCACCGACGTAATTTTTTGAACGTCGACTTGAGTTACGTCCTTTCCTATTCACGGACGACTTACGCAAAAAAAAACAAATTTAAAATTCGACGCGGGAACGATGGCCATACTTTAACATGGCAAGTCTAAATATAGGCCAAGAAATAGCAGCTTTAACTATACGCCGGGAAAAGCCGACTAGCGACGACGTAAGAGAATGCGACGGCCGTGTGTACCTTCGTGGATCGCCGGAAAAAGCGAATTAGCATACCCGACGCAGAAAACAACGCAAACTCCACCCAGCGGGTATTACACCTACGATCCGAAGGCGTACGAAGCCGCACGCCTGTCGGATCGAAGCCAAAAGCCGTCGTATCTTGGTTTGAGGATTCAAACTAAAGATACGACGCAGCAAATTTGAAAGTACGCCGGAGTATCAGTAGATACTCCGGCGTACTTTTTCTGTGAATCTGGCCCAATGTTTTGACTTATATTTTCCCTTTCTTTCATATATTTTATATCAATGGCCATCTTGGAAAGTATGATGGATAGAAAAATGTGTGTACTTTCATTTCCAAGCTCTCATTTGTTGTCAAGATAAGTCCTGGTGCCTTATGACAATATAAATAAGTCTATGAATGAAGGGACCTTAAGCAGGCAATAACAGATTACATGGCCACAGAAAATGTATAGAAAGAACAACATAACCTAATAAAAAGTGACCCCCCAAAGGCATGAGCCAGTAACAATTTCCTGTTCATTCTTTCTCTTAATTATGTGTATTGGTTACTGAAGGAAATGAATGAGAGCTGATGCTTGAAATAGATCATCTGTCAGCATGGAAACAATTGAAAAGCTGTACAGCCTTTTCATTACTTTCTGTTTGCTCTTGTCTACTGTTGTATGCGGCTAGATCTCATAAAGGAAAGAAAAAGGAAAACAGAGAAATAAAAAGAGTGACAAGCAAACAAATGTGTCTAATTTCATCCCCAAAGAATACAACCTGTATATAAACTACAGAATATTCCAGAAAATCCCAAAATGTAAATGGAACTGTTGTTAAAGTTCAAATTTGTTGCCTTTATTACAGTTTGCAGACTCGTTCAATTTTAACCCACATAAATGGCTGTTGGTGAACTTTGACTGCTCTGCATTTTGGTAAGTAAAACAAAAAAGTTTATAATTCGATCTTCTATATAAATCATGTATAATAATAAAAAATACTAATTATGGTGAAAACAGCACCCATGTAATTATAAGTTGTGGTGTTGCCATGTCCCAACCTTTAACCACTTAACCCCCGGACTATATTGCTGGTCAAAGACCAGAGCACTTTTTGCAATTCGGCACTGCGTCGCTTTAACTAACAATTGCGCGGTCGTGCGACGTGGCTCCCAAACAAAATTGGCGTCCTTTTTTCCCCACAAATAGAGCTTTCTTTTGGTGGTATTTGATCACCTCTGCTGTTTTAAGTTTTTGCGCTATAAACAAAAATAGAGCGACAATTTTGAAAAAAATGAATATTTTTTACATTTTGCTATAATAAATATCCCCCAAAAATATATAAAAAAACGTTTTTTTTCCTCAGCTTAGGCTGATACGTATTCTTCTACATTTTTCGTAAAAAAAAAAGGGCAATAAGCGTTTATTGATTGGTTTGCGCAAAAGTTATAGCGTTTACAAAATAGGGGGTATTTTTATGGCATTTTTATTAATATTTTTTTTTTACTAGTAATGGCGGCGATCAGCGATTTTTTTTTTCGGTACTGCGACATTATGGCGGACACTTCGGACACTTTTGACACATTTTTTGGGACCATTGGCATTTTTATAGCGATCAGTGCTATAAAAATGCATTGATTAATATAAAAATGCCACTGGTAGTGAAGGGGTTAACACTAGGGGGCGGGGAAGGGGTTAAGTATGTTCCCTGGGTGTGTTCTAACTGTAGGGGGGTGGCCTCACTAGGGGAAATGACTGATCTTCTGTTTATACATTGTATGACAGGATCGGGAGCTGTAACGAGCAATCGCGGGTGACCGGCGGCAATCGTGCCCGCCAGTCACGGGGTCGGGGGCGAGTGGGGGGCGCGCGCACGGGCCCCTAGTGGCCTGCGCGAGAGCCGACGTTATATTACATGCTCTCGCGCAGGGGAGCCGACCTGCCGCCATAAAACTACGGTGGCTGGTCGGCAAGTGGTTAAACAAAGTAATTTGATTTGTATTTTACCGTGTATGGTGTTTTAAAATTGCAGTCCTCCATCTTGCCTAGTCCTCCTTAGCCTCTTTGCTTTCTGAATATGAAGGGCAAAAAAAGTGAGAGCGCAAAAAATGTGCACGGTAGGACTGAGAGAAACCACATAAATCCATAGAACTGACCCTTTCTTAGAGAGTTGAGTGTATTTAAATGGTATTTCAAATTGAGAAAACCACATTATGCGTTCCCATTCAAACAATAGTGACAGATGAGCTCACCATTGTGCTGCAGTTAAAAATGTTCTTGGAGGAGGGGGGGGGGGGGTCTAAGTGACCACAAAAGATAGATAGGCCTATTGATTTCACTGATTTATTAGGAATAAATGTGCAAAAAGAACATCCTTGTGATTGCAAAATTCTTCGTAGGAGAAAAGTAACTGTGCTAAAAAAAAGTCTTAACAGGGCCCCTGGGTAGTCCATTATTTGCCCCTGTGCACCCTCTACCCTGACCTTGGGTCTGTCACCACTTTTTCTCCCCCCCCCCAAGGGGGTACATTCTTTCCCCCATCTCCCATCCCACCTCTCCTTTCTTAATTGCATTCTTTAATGTATAAAACCATTATTATTTATATGTTCTTTGCACACTGCAAATCGGCACAAGCTTACTATATCAGATGATCAGGGATCATATTTTGTGCCAGGGTCTTAAAACATATATAAATCCTAACAATGAACTTCTTTTATTTCCTCCCTTTTGAACTGTTAACATTCCATTAAAAGCATTTTGTTATATCTGTTCAATAGGTGGAATAGTACGATTTTTTGTAGTTAGTTACCATAAAATCTTTTTTTTTTAAAGTCCATTGAGGGACTGTCTGGCTATATGCTGTTGCCAACAGAAGGTTTGAAGACTGTCAAAAAGAAAAAAAAATTGAAGGCCAACCCCCCATATAACCCTGACTCTAACCATCATGTCTCAGTTTTTTTGTTAGTGTAGAAGGAGGTTTGATGCCTCTTGCTCTCTAATTATTTGATTATGAAATGCAGATGAAAATACAGGGTTTTAAAGTCTAAATCAGGCCACTCTGGTTATTAGAATGGATCCCCCAGGGTCTACTGGGAAACCAACACTTCCAAGAGTTTCAATCAACTGGATCCCTTGAAAAACATGCAGCTCAGGAATCAGGGTGATGGCTTCCATCTGATGCTCCTCAATCAGGTGTTTTGCTTGGTGACAGATCTCCTCTAAAACTGCACTTAGCAGAGACCACCATCCAAGTTGTCTTAAACCAGTATTAAATACAAAAACAATAATATACTGCAACTTATAAATCCTTAAATGTGGTGGCTGCATCTTTTTTACTTTTTTTTTTTTCGCTTGGTAATCTCCAGCCAGTAGCACCCTTCCTATCTTAGTGGGTGTCTACTCTGGATGAAGGAGCGACGGAGACAACTTTGGACAGCAGCATTGTTATGCCGGAGAGGGGATAGTGTTAGATTCACTAGCAAATTTAGATGGACTTAAAGGGGTTGTAAAGGTTCGTTTTATTTTCTAAATGGGTTCCTTTAAGCTAGTGCATTGTTGGTTCACTTACCTTTTCCTTCAAATTCCCTTCTAAATGTTTTTTTTTCTTTGTCTGAATTTCTCACTACCTGTTTCTTCTCAGTAAGCTTGCCCCCATCATCTGAGCTGTTCTGGCTGGGGGTTAGTCAGCATGCTCGCCCCCTACCTTGGGACTACATCCCCTGCGGGGAGACGCTGTGTTCACAGTGTTCACTAACAAATAAAGTCAAGCTCCAGCTAACACTTTTTAAGCATTTACCGCAACAGTTTTTTTTCTTTTGAGATAAAGGTTTTACCACAATGAATAAAAAGTTTATCTTAAAGCGGTTGTAAAGGAAAAAAATGTTTTCCTTTAAAATAACAAACATGTTATACTTACCTCCACTGTGCAGTTTGTTTTGCACAGAGTGGCCCCCGATCCACGTCTTCTGGGGTCCCTCGACGGCTGTCTCTGGTCCTCCCCGCAATTACTGACCACAGTCCTGTGAGAGCTCGCATGGTGGTGAGTAATTGCGGGCGGGCTCCCGTGATACAGCGAGCGGCCATAGCCACTCACTGTATCACTCGGCCCTGCCCCTCGGCACGCTACGTCACTGGATGTGATTGGCAGCAGCGCCAGCCAATGGCTGCGCTGCTCTCAATCCATCAGCTCTAGCCAATCAGCGGCCAAGCTGAGCGGCGAAGAGGATCTCGGGACCGCGCGGGACTTTCGACGGGTCAGGTAAGTAAAACGGGGGCACCATCAGATGTTTTTTCACCTTAATGCATAGATTGTTTTAAGGTGAAAAAATGTTTTTATTTACAACTACTTTAACCCCATTACTATCACTTTTGCTGGACAGTTTGGTCTGTTAAAGGAGTTTGAAAGATAGCAGACTTGCTGGATCACCAGGTGAAAAAAAAAAAAAAAAGTCTAAACAAAGACTAATACAGCCACCACATCTAAGGCCTCGTACAGACGACCGGACTGTTCGCTGAACTCGGTCCGCCAAACCGTTTTTAGTGGACATGTCCGGCCGGAGATTTCTGTCTGATGGTTGTTCACACCATCAGACAGAAATCCCCGCGTACACGATAAGCGGGGACGTGGCCGTGACGTCGCCGCAAAGATGACGCGGCGACGTGCGCGGCCCTGGAAGTTCAATGCTTCCACGCATGCGTCAAAGTGATTCGACGCATGCAAGGGATGGCGGCCACTCGGACATGTACGGTGAGTGCGTACAGACGACCGAACATGTCCGACGGACAGGATTCCAGCGGACATGTTTCTTATCATGCTAAGAAACATTTGTCCGCCGCAAAACGGTCGGCTGGACAAATGTCCGCTGGAAACCTGTCCGTTTGGCCGTACAGACGACCGAACATGTCTGCTGAAACTGGTCCGCGGACCAGTTTCAGCAGACATGTTCGGTCGTCTGTACGAGGCCTAAGAATTGGTAAGATACAATATAATACACTTTTGTTTTGTTTTTAACCACTTTAAAAGTGGACTTGCACTTTGCTCATACTGGGCAAAGAAAAAGGTTCACTTAGGTACCACCCTGTGTATATATTTGCCAGCACACCAAGGATCTACAATCACCGTCCAAGATTTATATTGCAGAGAGATCCCATCATAAAGTTTCAACATTTCGGAGTCGCGCAGGACCCCTCCGTCTTTATGACGTGATCTCTCTGCAATAAAAACCTTGGATGGTGAGTGTAGATCCTTGGTATGTTGGTGAATATATACACTGTCTAAGGCCCCATACTCACGAGCAAACATGTCTGCTGAAACTGGCCCGCAGGCCAGTTTCAGCAGACATGTTTGGTCGTGTGTGGGCGCGAGCGGGCCGAATTCCAGCAAACATTTGCCCGCCGGGCCTTTTCCCAGCAGACAAATATTCCTGGACTTGTTTTAAAACAGTCCGCTGGAATTCTGCCCGCTCGGACATGTACGGTCGTCAGTACAGACCTACCGTACATGTCCAGGCGCCCGCCGTCCCTCGCATGCGTCGAATGACTTCGACGCATGCGTGGAAGCATTTTAAAGGCGGGCCGCCCACGTCGCCGCGTCATTGTCGCGGTGACACCGCGTCATCGACGCGGCGACACCGCGGACACGCCCCGCGTATTGTTTACGCGCGGACTTCTGTACGATGGTGTGTACAACCATCGTACAGAAGCCCTCTGGCAGACATGTATGGTGAAAACGGTCCGACGGACCGCTTTCACCATACATGTTTGGTCGTGAGTACCCGGCCTTAATGTTTCCAGGATGCAGCTGGTAATCGTCACAGCATCCACCATTGACGAGCCTTGTTATCCAGGAACGCGTGTGATAGGAATACAACAAGACTTTAGCTACCACCCTAACTAGCAAACCCTTCCTTTGGTTGCCCAATGCTCTGTTTGGCCACCGGTAATTAATTAAAGAAGCCCTGCGCAAGCTTTGGGTCACAACCTGCATAAGGCAGAAGACTCTTTATCTGCAGAGCAAAGCACAGGTTCACATTAAGGACAGCTTAAATAGGAAAAAAAATAACAGTATACCATAATTGTAATTCCACACTTCTGCCTACCAGCACTTGGGTGGTTGATTCAAATCACAACTACGGCACTACCTGCATGAAGTTTGCATGTTCACCCTATGCAGGGGAGAGCTGGCAGCCATAGGCCTGGGGGGCAAGTCCAGTGAAGTGGCCCATAGAGCGTGGAAAAGTGATGGATCGAGGAAAACAGTCTAAGATTTTTCATGATCAACAAGAGTCCGCACAGAGGCCCCCCTTACATCAGAGTCCGCACAGAGGCCCCCCTTACATCAGAGGCCCCCCTTACATCAGAGTCCGCACAGAGGCTCCCCTTACATCAGAGTCCGCACAGAGGCCCCCCTTACTACAGAGGCCCCCCTTACATCAGAGTCCGCACAGAGGCCCCCCTTACATCAGAGTCCTCGTGTCTGTGCAGAGAGAGAAGGGGATGTCAGTGCTGGTGTGCGCTGAGGCTGAGCTATGTGTGAGACGAGACATAGCTCAGCTCTGCAGCCATCTACCTTAGAGCTGACACAGGCACGGCTGCACAGTGGGAGGTGAGCAGCAGCCGTGACCTGTGTTAACAGAGCTCCAGCAGGCATATTCCTGCTCTGCAAAAACAGCATTTGGTAGTGGCGGCCGGTGGCTGTGCATAGTGTCATCAGCCCGGGGGGAGATTTCCACCCTGCCCCCCCTGCCAGCCCTCCCCTGACCCTGTGCGTGTTTCTTTGGGGTAGATCAATACCCCTCCACACTTGAAAGATTGGTAGGTTAATTGGCTCCTGTGCAAATATACAGTATGTATGAATGTTAGTTAGGGACCATAGATTGTAAGCTCCTTGAGGGAAGGGACTAATGTGAATGTTCAATGTATATGTAAAGCTCTGTGTAAAATGATGGTGCTATACAAGTACCTGTAATAAATAAATAAATACTCTTGCAGGGTGCAGTAGTGCTCAATAAATTGAATGTATACTTCATGTAGCTAGTACAGAAGTTGGCAACATAGAGTATTCTTCAGATGTTATGAGTACTGAGGGTGGCAGGGTGTGAAGAACCACATAATAGAAGTGAGACAGTTTTCACTTGAAAGGTGGGGTTACTCATAAAAATGTTGAACAGGCAGCCATGTAGCCTTGGCCTTGCTTATCATTTATTTTTAAATGATTTTAATTGATGGTAGTTAAATAATTAAGCACTAATAAATATACAATACTGAGCTATATTGAAAACATATTTTAATAATATAATTTCCAGATTTGTTGTGAAATTAGTTCTGTTCATCCTAGTGCACAGGCAGGCCCGTCGCTACAGCACAGGCAAAACAAACAATTGCTTGGGGCCCCCGAGCTGGCCTTGGGCCCCCAACTTCCCCTTCCCAGGCTGTAGCGTGGCTGAGCTCCTCTTCCTTCCTTCTGGAGTCCTGTCAGTGCGGCTGGGTACCAGGCGGTGTACAGAAGATTCAGTTTCCTGTTCCCGGGCGGACTGACAGCAAGTGCACACTGAGTGCTCACTTCCTTTTAGTCTGGCCGGGAACACAGGGAACTGAATCTCCTGTACCGGGCCGGTACCCGGCCCGGCCCTGGCACTATCTGATAGGGGACTGGGGACCCATAATGATAGAACACCGGACTAAGAGGAGGAAAAGGGGCTCGGCCACACTACAGCGACAGCCTACAGGGAAAAAGGGGAGGTGAGAATAGAAAAACATAGGAACTAGGGAGGGGGGGGAGTAAGAACATGGGAGTTAAAAATGTGTAGCGCTAACGTAGGCTTTGCGTGCGGGGGGGGTGCTTGGGGGCCACCATTTTGCTTGGGGCCCCCAAATTTCTTCAAACGGCCCTGTGCATAGGTATACAACCACTGTGTCAGGGGACCATATGGGGTTCCAGAATACATGTACAGAGGAGATTAATTGCACTTTGTTACCTAGAAAATAAACAGAATACCAACACTTTGTGCTTTTCAAAAATGACAATGCTGCTTTACTCTAAAATGATTTTATTACCACTGGTATTTTTTTAAACGCATGTCAGGTTTTTATTGTCATCTGTGTGTCCCATAATATCCACATAGGAATATGTCCCTTCTATCTCTATCATGTTTGATTTACACACCCCTTTCAGTCCCGGTGACAGTGGTCACTAGGACAAAAAGAGAAGGTAATTTTCTCCAGCAAGGACAAAGACAGCAACATAATAATAATAATAATAATAATAATAATAATCATCTTAATAATAGTAATCATCTGACAGGGATGGTATGCTTTACTATTCTATTTTAAACTTTAAAAAAAAGTAAACCAATTATATTTTTAAACCTTTCTTAACCAGCATATTTTAATTTATCACACAGGGTAAAAAAAAGATCTGACTTAATAGGTGCCTTCAAACTCGACCCTGTCTACCTTCAACATGACCATCAAGAATCAGGTTAGTCTATTAAAGTGATGTACCGGCTGAAATTATACTTTTTAAATAAAAATACCCCTATAATTCACAAGATTAATGTATTCTAGTAAAGTTAATCTGTAAACTGAGGTCCATTTTGTTAGTTTATAGCAGTAGTTCGTAATTTTATAAACTTACAGCAGGCCGTGGCCATCCTAAATGTGGGCATCTGAAGCCAGGCTGTATTTCTTCCTGGATCTCATCCTTGCACATGCTCAGTGCAGCACAAGCAGTGTAATAGGTTTCAGGTCAGGTTTCCATAGCAACGTCAGTGTCAGAGGAAGTTTCCACCCCTTCCTAGGAGGCATTTCAAACAGGAAAATGATGCAATGGGCGACGGCCAGGGAGGAGGAAGTGAAAAATTAATACAGCAGATATACAGTAGGTGCTGAGAAAAAAAAAAAAAATATATCCAATTAGTTTACAGTGCACAGTTTAGTGAGGGATGCCGAAGAGTTGGGAACTCCACTTTAAGTTGTGGTAAATTCTAGAAAAGATATTCTTGCATTTGTAGACAAAGATCTTTTCTTACCATGAGTGGAATTCTAAAAAAATTACCGTATATCTTCTTTAAAACTAAAATCTTAATTAATTCTATACACTTTCAATTCTAATGTAATGAAAATTAAGTTTAATGTACACTTACTTATGAAGTCGATGGAGCTGCTGATCATGAGAAATAAGTATGAGGCCATCATGCAGTAATTTTCATATAACCACTTCCATACCAGGCACTTACGCACCTTCCTGCCCAAGCCAATTTTTAGCTTTCAGCACTGTCGCAATTTGAATGACAATTGCGCGGTCGTGCTACACTGTACCCAAATGAAATATTTATAATTTTGTTCCCACAAACAGAGCTTTCTTTTGGTGGTATTTGATCACCTCTGCGATTTTTATTTTTTGCGCAACAACTAAAAAAAGACCGACATTTTTGAAAAAAATTTAGTTTTTATTTTTCTGTAAATTTTTTTGTAAATAAGTAAGTTTTCTTCTTCAATTATGGGCACCGATATGGCGGCACTGATGGGCACCGATAGGTGGCACTGATGGGCACTGATAGGTGGCGCTGGTATGCTGCACTGATGTGCATTCATAGGCGGCACTGATGGGAACTGATAGGCAGCACTGATGGGCACTCATTGGTGGTACTTATGGGTGTTTTTTTTTTTTGCTCTATTGAGCACCGGGGGGGCACTCCCTGGTGGTCCAGTGTTGGCATCCGAGAGGGGACTGCGCTGATAAACAATCAGCACGAACCCCCCCTGTCAGGAGAGCCGCCGATCGGCTCTCCTCTACTTGCGTCTGTCAGACGCGAGTGAGGAAGAGCTGATCAACGGCTCTTCCTGTTTACATCGTGATCAGCCGTGGTTGGACACGGCTGATCACGTGGTAAAGAGCCTCCGCCGGAGGCTCTTTACCGAGATCGGAGATGCAGGGTGTCAGACTGACACCCCGCATCAGCGACCGGCGCGCGCCGGCATGAAATCCTGCAGGACGTCAATAGACGTCCAGTCAGGATTTCACAACCACTTCCCGGACGTCAATTGACTATTGACCGGGCGGGAAGTGGATAAACAAAGAACATCTGCCTGGGAGAGAAAAAAGCTTAGTAACATTCAATTTTGCCAGCATTCACACAAAACAAATGAACACAGGATAAATAGCTCTGGGAATTTTGTATAGATACACCCTTGTGTGTGTACTTGTGGGACAGGCCAGTTAGGCCTAGTACACATGGGCCGAATGTTAGGCAACATCAACAGGTTCAATAAAAAAATGTCAGACATTCAACCTGTGTGTATGGCAGCTAGTCTGATAAAAGCGATTGCAGTGTCATTATATGTACCCCAATAGTGTGTATGCATTTTTCAAGTAAGGGATGTTCTGCTAGCAGAAAAATAATTGTAATAATTTCAGCACTATAATTTGTTGGAAGTATTCAGAGTAGAGATAAAAAAAAACTGTACCAGTCACTGCAAACTTAACACAAATATCCCCCATGAGGAGTTATATGTGGACTTAATAATAGACACATCGTCTCACCACTGTACTACAAAAGGGAACAGTTGATCAGCATATATTTTCTGTTGATGAATACACATGTCAGTTCAGATTTCCAGAGACAGCATATACAGCCTCTGCACATCATCGTTACAGTTACAGTATGTGCGCTCATTGTTTCTCCCTGCGGGATAGCAAACAAAGGGATGTGTAGTATAAAAAGAACAGCAGCATCTTGTGATGATACTTGTCTGTCAAATGTTCACGAAAAACAAATACAAATGTATTAGCATCATGAGTCATGGGATGAAAAGAAGCTTTAGGGCTTGTACAGAAGTAGCCTTATTTTACTTTTCAGAACTATATTTACTTGTATATAAAGTATAAATACAAAGTGTATACTTTTTTTAAACTTTGAACGCAAAGGGTAAATTATATAAATTTTACCTTTTTGAACAACGCTGAAAGACCTATTTTATGACAAAGGTGTGACATGGTACCTTCCTTGATGTCCTATGGAAGAGCCAATAAAAAGATATACAGTATAAAAAATAACAGCATCATGTCATACATATCTGTCAAATGTTGCAATACCCCCTAAGGGGCCGCTGGTTTAAATTTGGGCCTGCCGTTACCTCACCATTCACCACGTTCGTCTTAGGGATCCTCCTTGAAGAGTTATTCACAAATGTCTGCACCAACACTAAAGCCTCGTACACACGCTTGGTTTTCTCGGCAAGAGAAACCGAGCGTGCGTACGAGGCTTTCAGGTTTCTCGTCTGGAAATCTGGCCAGAATCTTGACGAGAAAAATAGAGAACCTGCTCTCTATTTTCAAGTCAAGATTCTTGTTGGCCTGTTTCCCGACAAGAAACCCGAGCGCGTGTATACTTACATGTCGCCGTGGAAACCCGCACATGCTCGAAATGACTTAGACACATGCGTGGTAGCTTTCACGGCATAGATTGGGTGAAGAAAGATGGCGGCAACGGCATCGAATGTGACGAGCGCATACTCGTACGCGATGACGTCACCTTGTTCTTGCCTTTCAAGAGAACCGCGGTTCTTTTGAAAGGCCTGTGTGTACACTTGTGCGGCAAGATATTCTTGCCAAGAATCTCGTTGGGAAAAATAACGTTTTTTTCCTGACGAGATTCTTGCCCGTGTGTACAAGGCCTTAGTCTATTTTCTTCCAAGGTTTTATTAACCACTTTAAACCCGCACGCCGTCATATGACGTCCAAAAAGGGGATCTGTTATCCCGGGTGGACGTCATATGACATCCTGTACTTTGTGCGGGGATATCTGAATGATGCCTGCACCTAGAGGCATCATTCCGCTAAAATTTTCTTCCGGTGGCGATCCTGCGCACCATAAGAATGATCATGGCAGCGGTTCCGCCGCTTAATTGTTCTTATAGGCAGCGGGAGGGGACACCCCCCTTCCCACTGCCATCCGGTGCTTCTCCGGGCTCTCCTGTCCCATCAGGGGCCCGGAGAGATGATTGCCGTCCGCCGGATGTGCAGCATAGAGATGACTGGTGACCAGATGGTCACCAGTCATCTCTATGACCGTCGGAGGCCCGGCGCGACGTGATGACGTCACGCCCGGGTACCCGTTAGTAAACAAACCGCAATTGCGGCTAGTAAGAATGAGATCTGTGAAAAAAAATCACAATCTCATTCTTTCCAGCCTGGAGGAGAGATGTTGGGTCTTATTGACCCCGCATCTCTCTTTAAAGAGGACCTGTCACACACTATTCCTATTACAAGGGATGTTTACATTCCTTGTAATAGGAATAAAAGCGATCCAAATTTTTTTTTTTTAAAGTGGAAAACATTTATAAATAAGTAAAATAAAAAATAAATAAATAAAAAAAATTAAGGCGTCCCTGTCCCCGGTAGCTCGCGCTCAGAATCGAATGCACACGCAAGTCCCGCCCACTTTTGTAAACGTCGTTCAAACCACACATGTGAGGTGTCGCCGCGTGTGTTAAAGCGTGTGCAACAATTCTAGCACTAGACCTCCTCTGTAACTCTAAACTGGTAACCTGTAAAAAATTTAAAGCGTCGTCTATGGAGATTTTTAAGTAACGAAGTTTGGCGCCATTCCATGAGTGTGCGCAATTTTAAAGCACGACATGTTAGATATCTATTTACTCGGCGTAACATCATCTTTCATATTTTACAAAAAAATTGGGCTAACTTTACTGTTTTGTTATTTTTTAATTCATGAAACCATTTTTTTTTACAAAAAAAAGGTGTTTGAAAAATTATTGCGCAAATACTGTGCAAGATAAAAAGTTGCAATGACTGCCATTTTATTCCCTAGGCTGTCTGCTAAAAAAACATATATAATGTTTGGGGGTTCTGAGTAATTTTCTAGCAAAACAATGATGATTTGTACATGTAGGAGAGAAGTGCCAGAATAGGCCCGGTATGGAGGTGGGTTTTAAAGCCCGGTATTGAAGTGGTTAAACAGACTCAGACAGAGGGATGGAGGGTTAGGGGAGATTCAGGTACCTTGCATTGCGGATCATAGGTACGTTCTTGGATCCAGAGGACAAACCGTTTCCACACTGGATTCAGCAACCACCGGATAGGCCTCTGTTACTGACCTAGCAGCCGGTGCGAAGCTCTTTCAAAAGTCTCTGCCACAGACTTGATGAGTGCAGTCGAGACGTTGCACAGTCTTCTGCCACAGGACCGTGTAACCACACACACACTTTGCAAAGTTCCAAAGACACAGCTACACAGTACCAGGATCTTTCAGCCAGCCGGCAGCACTGTGAGGTAGATTGGTCAGGATGTGCCCTCCAATTGAGTCCCCAATTGTTCGGCTTTCTACCGCAGGCAAGACAGCACAGGACCACCCATGGACCAGTAGGCCCCAGAAACTCCTGGGCCCACTCTCAGTAAACGGAGCCTCAGGCTCCTTGAGGCCAGGAGGGCCATCAGGTCAGGATCGGAAGACCCCGCCAGAACGGTGTCTGTCCCTTAACCACTTCAGCCCTGGACCATTTTGCTGGTCAATGACCAGGCCACTTTTTGAGATTCGGCACTGCATCGCTTTAACTGACAATTGCGCAGTCATGCAACGTGGCTCCCAAACAAAATTGGCGTCCTTTTTTTTTCACAAATGGAGCTTTCTTTTGGTGGTATTTGCTCACCTCTGCAGTTTTTATTTTTTGCGCTATAAACAAAAATAAAGCGTCAATTTTGAAAAAAAAAATATATTTTTTACTTTTTGCTGTAATAAATATCCCCCAAAAATATATATAAAAAAATATTTTTTTTCCTCAATTTAGGCCGATACGTATTCTTCTACATATTTTTTGTAAATAAAAATCGCAGAAAAAGTTTGATTGGTTTGCGCAAAAGTTATTGCGTCTACAAAATAGAGGGTAGTTTTATGGCATTTTTATTAATATTTTTTTTTTACTAGTAATGGCGGCGATCTGCGATTTTTAACGGTACTGCGACCTTATGGTGGAGACTTCGGACACTTTTGACACATTTTTGGGACCATTGGCATTTTTATAGCGATCAGTGCTATAAAAATGCATTGATTACTGTAAAAATTTCACTGGCAGGGAAGGGGTTAACACTAGGGGGCGAGGAAGGGGTTAATTATGTTACCTAGGTGTGTTCTAACTAAAGGGGGGGTGGGACTGACTAGGGGAAATGACAGATCGCTGTTCATACATTGTATGAACAGACGATCAGTCATATCTCCCCCTGACAGGACCGGGAGCTGCTCCCGGTTCTCGCTCTGTAACAAGCGATCGCGGGTGCCCGGCAGTGATCGCCCCCACCGGGAATGCGCGCCCCTAGTGGCTGAAATGCAAAATCACGTTATTTTAAATTGCGGCTGGTCGGCTAGTGGTTAAGTATCCTCTCCCAGAATGCACAGCGGCGGAGATCACGCCCACTGGGATGCTTCTGGAAAAAGAATACTCAATACACCCAGCCCGCTGCATTTCCAACCTTGTCCCGTGGTGACAGCGACACCTACAGTCAAGTATAAAATGTGCAACGCAGATGAACTGGAACAGAAACCAATAATTTGACATAATCATTCCGAGCTAAACTACAGCTCAGATAACTTAGATTTACAAAACAATATACATTTTTTAGCATCCTAAGAGGATGCAAAAAAGCTTTATTATCATTTTAAATATAATAATTACATATGTTAATATATCTAAATTTTACCGTTTACATTTACATCTACTCCATTTTGTGGTCTAACATGGTACCTCATTTGATACCATTGTTAATAAAGTACAGTAAAAAGTTAACAAATGAACATGGAAATGTTGATGCTGTTGTAGCTTTCTTGCTTCTAAAGTGCAATCTATGAGGTTGTCATCCAGATCCTGGATCCCGTGTTCAGTAACTAGTGAGCCACTGACCTGGAACAAGCAAGTAGTATAGGAATTCAGACCATACAGTTGTTGCTGGCTGCAGGCCTACTCAATGTCAGTGACTCACTAAGTAGTAAAGATGTGGTCAGGATGAGAGCCCTGTAGCTTACACCTTTTACACTTTCAGTGATCTGGGGTCACTGATGCGTGGATGCACAGACCACATTGACCAGCCTGAATATGCATTGGTTAAAGCGATTGTAAACCCTCCTATCTTTTTCAGCCAAGGAAGCTGCCATCTTGGCCTTTGTTCAATCTTCAACTGCCATGAAGCTGCACATGTGATCAGTTATGACACCAGTCATTGGATGGTTTGACAGTTTGGTTGAGAGCACAACCAATGTGTAGTTAGCATTCCCGGCATGCCGGGAATGTTAACAGTTTTTTTAAGTGTTACATCGATGGGTTTACAACCGCTTTAACTTGTAATTTAACTATATTTTCCTACCTATTTTTTTTTTTTAAAGACATAAATGTGGAACAATGTTTTAAAAAATACCCTCCTTAGATTTATTATTATTATAGGCTGATAAACTAATACAAATAGAACAAAATAACAAATAGCAAAAGTTGCACTCACGCAGGGGCTAGCATAGACAGTTATCACACAAATTAGCCCAAAAGAGGCAATGTATACATAAAGGAGAAAATGAGAACCAATGCGGCATCAGAGGTTAGGCTTGTTTCATAAGTCCGCCAGGGGTCCTGAGAAGGTTCCTCAAACCAGTGGGGCATCCCAAATGAATTTCCCACACTTTCCTATGTGGTGAAAAGCGAGAGGAAATTTTATGGGCCTATTTACACCTATGCCTGTTCATTACCACCCGTGCTAAATAGCACATAGAAATGTATAAATACAGGCTTATTCATTATTATTATTATTATTATTACCAATTCAGCCTTGGAAGATTTTAACCCCTTCCTGACCAGAGCACTTTTTACAATTTGGCACTGCATCGCTATAACTGACAATTACGTGGTCATGCAATGCTGTACCCAAACAAAATGTGTGTCCTTTTTTCCCCACAAATAGAGTTTTTTTTTTTTGTGTGGTATTTGATCACCTCTGCAGATTTTTTTTTTGCGCTAATAACAAAAAAAGAGCATCAATTAAATTTTTTTTTTTACGTTTTTCTATAATAAATACCCCCCATTTAAAAAAAAAAAAAAATTCTTCATCAGTTTAGGCCGATATGTATTCTTCTAAATATTTTTGGTAAATAAATATTGCAAAAGGCGTATATGGATTGGTTTGCGCAAAAGTTGTAGCGTCTAAAATCTATGAGAAAGATTTATGGCGTTTTTATTATTTAGTGCTAGTAATGGCTATAAATATGCACTGATTACTGTATAAATGTCAGTGGCAGGGAAGGGGTTAACACCAGGGGGCGATCAAGGGGTTAATTGTGTGTTCCCTCAGCATGTTCTAACTGTGTGGGGATGTGAGTGACTAGGAGAGATGACAGATCACTGTTTCTCTGGCTGTTTCTTTTGCTTTCGCTACACATTCACAGTGAAGACAGTGGGCCAGATTCACAGAACAAATACGCCGGAGTATCTACTGATACTCCGGCGTATTTTCAAATTTGCCGCGTCGTATCTTAATTTGTGATTAACAAACAAGATAAGACGGCTTTTGGCTAAGATCCGACAGGCTTACGGCTTCGTACACCTTCGGATCTTAGGCTGCAATACTTCGGCCGCCGCTGGCTGGAGTTTGCGTCGTTTTCCAGCGTCGGGTATGCAAATTAGCTTTTATGGCGATCCACGAAGCTACTCGCGTGCGTAACGTAGTTTTTTCCCGTCGCAAAGTTAAGCAATCTTTTTCATTGCTTAACTTTACACCAGCCATGTTAAAGTATGGCCGTCGTTCCCGCGTCGAATTTTAATTTTTTTTTTCGGCGTAAGTAAGTTACGCACGTCGCCATTCACAAACACGTTGGGGGGGCCGTAATTTCGCGCAAAGCACCTCGGGAAATTTACTAACGGAGCATGCGCAGAATGTTCGGCGCGGGAGCACGCCTAATTTAAATGGTACACGCCCAATTTGAATAAGGCGGGCTTGCGCCGGACGTCTTTACGTTACTCCGCCGCAAGTTTATACTCAAGTGCTTTGTGGATCAAGCACTTACGAAAAAAACTTGTGGCGGTGTAACGTAAAGATGATACGTTACGGCGCCGCATTTGTACCTGAATCTGGCCCAGTGACTCTGATTTACTAAAGGAGTATAGAATATTCAGTTTTCAAAATGAATTTTCAACTTTATTAGCACAACTTCTCCTCATTCACTGAACTAAGTAAAAGTTTTCTTTATTTAGTGAATACGTTGACAACGTGATGATTTATCCTGTCATGTGTGAGCATAGCTCCATTTTTTTTATTTACTTTGCATATAACTGGGTATTCTTTCCAAAGAGAATTTTCACTTTTTTTCTCCCCATTTTCTAATAGTAAAGTAAAAATTCACTTTCCAAGGTGAAAATTCTCTACTCCTTTAGTAAATCAGGGTCAGTGTCATTACTGAGAGGGAAAAGAGAAAAACAAGCAGCTTGAGCAACAGAGGTTTGTTTACAAGCTAGTAACAAACCTTACAGTATGTGATGACAATATCAGAGCTGACACTCTGGACCCAGATCATTAGTACGAGGGAGCAGTCAGGGATTGCACAGTCTCATATCTAAAAGCACTGAAAACAATCTACTAGTACAGTATCTGTGAAATGGATCTCAGAATGGAGAAACGCAATGAAAAACTTTAAACTACAAATTCTGCTCACGAACCAGTTAAACAAATTCCTTCTATAAAGTCAGCAATGAAAGCTCCCATATATTTATCTTTACAAGTCTTCTTTAAATGTGGATTTTATGGCACCCAATGCAGCTTCCTACAGCATTTGCCAGACAGGAAATCATGCCAATTTTCAATGGTCAAACACAGCTGTAGACACAAAGGTTATAATCACTGCTACATAAATACACACAAAGTCAAGAGTATGCCTCACTGTCAGAAAAAGAGTGCAAGAGCATAAGAGTCATTAGTGGCTACTGATTTACAGCACCATTTAATTAGAGAGCATCATAAGCCCCCAACCTATACTAATCTGAATGTAGAGTATAATTGAGATGATTGCAGGCCAGGCATTGAAAATTAATGCACTTTAATTAGGGAGTAGAAATGCATAAATTACATTTATATTCATCATTTTTGCTGTAAGTGTATAACTTTAGGTTTATAGGGCCAGATTCACATAGAAATACGTTACTCCACGGCAGCGTAACGTATCTGATTTAAGTTACACCACCGCAGGTTTACAGTGTAAGTGCCTGATTCTCAAAAATCTTACCTGTAAACTTGCGGCGGTGTAACGTAAATGCGCTCGGCGCAAGCCCGCCCAATTCAAATGGGGCGGGCACCATTTAAATTAGGCGCGTTCCCGCGCCGAACGTACTGCGCATGCTCCGTCGGGTAAATTGCCCGACGTGCATTGCGCTAAATGACGTTGCACGGACGTCATTTGTTTAGACGTTAACGTAAATGGCGTCCAGCGCCATTCACGGACGACTTACGCAAACGACGTGGTTTTTTAAATTTCGACGTGGGAACGACGGCCATACTTAACATGGCTTAGAACAACTAGGGCTCAGCCCTAATTCGACGGAAACAACGTAAAGTTAGATCGACGGGCAGCGCGGACGTTCGGGAATCGCCGTAACTAGTCATTTGCATATTCTACGCTGACCGCAATGGCCTCGCCACCTAGAATTGCATCCTTAAGATCCGACAGTGTAATTCAATTACACCTGTCGGATCTTAGGGCTAGCTATGCGTAACTGATTCTATGAATCAGTCGCATAGTTAGGACGGCCGTAACACAGAGATACGACGGCGTATCAGGAGATACGCCGTCGTATCTCTTTTGTGAATCTGGCCCATAGTATTTATTTAGCTTGAGGACAAGGGTCTATTCTTGCCTGTAATGTCTTTTTCAATGCAGACATTTCTTGTTCCAATAGTGAACCATTCCAAATCATTTATACTGCTTTTCTTTTTTTTTTGCTCCTTGAATTTACTTGTTCTCAATAAAAGTTCTCCCCATATTACAGCTTACATTTTTATGTAGTGATCAGGTACTGCCAATTTCCCTGGAAAGATTTCAGAAGAAGAATCCACAAGTTCCAGAATAAGTACTGTGAACTGTGTAAATGCAGCCAATAGAATTGTTTTAGCACAGCAGAGATGAGAGAATGGGCAGCCCAGTCTGCCAAGGTGATGAATTTTGCAATGCTTTTTTTTTGTCAAAGCTTAATTTAAAAAGCTGAATATAAAAGCTGATAGGCTACCATACACAGCTGCACCAGATTTTGCACTCTCCAGTTTTAGCAAATCAACGTCAAAGTGTAGGGAGCAGGAGTGCATGATGCACACAGTGCATGATTCAGGAATACGTAGTGCACAGAGTGCAGTGGTCAGGGTGTAGGTAACACACAGGGTGCAGGAGTCAGGAGTAAGTAATGTAAAGAGTTCAGGGGACAGGACTACATAACACACAGATTACGGAGGTCAAGAGTATGTAATGCACAGAATGCAGAGGTTAAAATTAAGTAACACAGGACACGCAGAAGTCTGGTATAAGTAATGTTCAAAGAGCAGGGATCAGGAGTAAGTAACAAACAAGGAGCAAGGGTCGGAAGTAAGTAATGCACAGAGTACAGGGGTCAGGAGTAAAGCTGGCCATAGATGAGTCAATTTTTTAGTTCAACCAGCGATTTGAGCGAAATAGAAATGACTTGATTACCCCATCCACACATTGGAGATGGATGAGGGAATCCTTCCCGCTGTCTTTGTATTCTGACAGTGGGGAGACTTGATAGCCTGCGGCACAAATCAAGCAGAACTTTTCCAACAGGGCAGTTATACAGTACATTATCGACTTCTGTTCAACCACAGTGCCCATACAGGGCTAGAAATTCAGCTGACCTGCTGAACTTCGATCTATGTACGAGCAGCTTAATTACCCACTTAAAGGGGTTGTAAAGATACGTTTTTTCACCTTAATGCAGCCGTTGATCGGCTAGAGCAGATGGATTGAAAGCAGCGCAGCCATTGCCTGGCGCTGCTGTCAATCACATTCAATGACGCGGCGTGCCGTGGGGCGGGGCCGAGCGATACAGTGAGCGGCTATGGCCGCTCGTTGTATCAGGGGAGCGCGCCCGCAAGGACTCCACACAATGCGAGGGAGCTAGCATGAATGTGTGGAGTTCTTGCGGGGAGGATCAGAGACAGCCACCGAGGGACCCCAGAAGATCAGGGCCACTCTGTGCAAAACGAGCTGCACAGTGGAGTTAAGTATAACATGTTTGTTATTTAAAAGAAAAAAAAATCTTTACAACCCCTTTAAGCCCCTGACCATTTTGTAGCTAAAGGACCAGGCCACTTTTTGCGATTTTCGGCACTGCGTTGCTTTAACTGACAATTGCGCGGTCGTGCAACGTGGCTCCCAAACAAAATTGGCGTAATTTTTTCCCCACAAATAGAGCTTTCTTTTGGTGGTAATTTGATCACCTCTGCGGTTTTTATTTTTTTGCGCTATAAACAAAAATAGAGCGACAATTTTGAATTTTTTTTTTACTTTTTGCTATAATAAATATCCCCCCCCCCAAATATATATATATATATATATATATATATATATATATATATATATATATAAATATATAAAAAAAAAATCCTCAGTTTAGGCCAATACGTATTCTTCGACATATGTAAAAAAAAACGTAATAAGCGTTTATTGGTCGGTTTGCACAAAAGTTATAAAGTTATAGCGTCTACAAAATAGGGGATAGTTTTATGGCATTTTTATTAATATTTTTTTTACTAGTAATGGTGGTGATCAGTGATTTTTATCATAACTGCAACATTATGGTGGACACATCGGACACTTTTGACACATTTTTGGGACCATTGTCATTTTTACAGCGATCAGAGCTATAAAAATGCACTGATAACTGTGAAAATGACACTGGCAGTGAAGGGGTTGGCAACTAGGTGGCGCTGTAGGGGTTAAGTGTGCCCTAGTGTGTGATTCTTCCTGTAGGGGGGCGTGGCCTGGCATGACACATCACTGATCGTTGGTTCCCAATGACAGGGAACAGACGATCACTGACACTGCCACTAGGAAGAACGGGGAAAGGTTTGTTTACACTTACCTCTCCCCGTTCTTCAGCTTTGTGACCCGATCGTGGGACACCGGCGGCGATCAGGTCCGCGGGTCCCGGAGCTCAGGACCGGGTCGCGAGCGTGCCACCGGCGGCGCACGTGCGACCCACGGCTGGGCTCTTAAAGGCAACATACCTACGTATATATCGTCGTGCGTCGGTCCTTGGGCAGTTAATGCCGTACCTCTTAAGGAACAATTCCTCCTCTCCTCCTAATACAATACCCCGTACCCCAGGAGAAAACCACCTTCAGCACAAATTCACCTCTCCCCCTCCCTGAAATTTCTTCACCAATCCTCGGCACTGTTGGGGTTATTTACTAAAACTGGGGAGTGCAAAATCTGGTAACGCTCTGCATAGAAACCAATCAGCTTCAATGTTGTATTGCCAAAGCTTAAAGGGGTACTAAAGGTTTGATTTAAAAAAAAAAATAACAAACATGTCATACTTACCTCCGCTGTGCAGCTCGTTTTGCACAGAGTGGCCCCGATCCTCGTCTTCTGGGGTCCCTCTGCGGCTGTGCGCTTGACTGACAGCAGCGCAAGCCAATGGTTGCGCTGCTATCAATCTCCCCAATGAAAAGCCGAAAAGGGCCGAGAAGCCAGCATGTTCTCAACTGGGCTCAGGGGGGGGCTGAGGGGCCTGTAAGCATCGGATGTTTTTTCACCTTAATGCGTAGGATGCATTAAGGTGAAAAAACAGGAAGCTTTACAACCCCTTTAACTGAACAAGCCATATTTAGAAGTTGATCAACTACCATGCATAGCTGCAACAGTTTTAGTAAATCACCTGTGTCACATCTGCATTGGATACTCATGTGTACAATGCCCTAATAGAAGAATGCCTTTTATGTGTTATATCATGTAATTTATTAGAGTGTTTCACTTCATGCAGTCAACCCTTTGGGGTATTTTGGTTGAGCAAAGTACACAGTAGCAAAATAACCATTTTCAGTAGACCAAAATCTTATATTATTGTTTTATTGGTAAAAGTAATTTTATCTTATATGTTTCAGGTCTTGTGACAGACTATAGGGTAAGTTCATGCTTCCGATTTGTTTCCTTCAGCAATTAATGTAAAAGCATACTGTACCGTGTTTCCCCGAAAATAAGACCTACCCCGAAAATAAGCCCTAGTTTAAAATGTTTGTAACATCCTATAATCCACTCTATTACAGTAATGTCCACCCCCCACTTTAAAAAGTAAAAACACCCCACTGTGACCCCTTCATATCTCTGCATCCCCAATATTTCTTTGTCACTACTTTGTACCGCCTCTCCACAACTGGACCCCTTTACATTACACAGCCCCCCCTGCAGCTCTGGACCCCTTTACATTACACAGTCCCCCTGCACCTCTTTACATTACACAACCCCCTGCATCTCTGGACCCCTTTACTTTACACAATTCTCTGGACCTCTTTACATTACACTGCACTCTGCACCCCTTTACATTACACAGCCCCCTGCATCTCTGGATCCCTTTACATTACACAGCACTCTGCACCTCTGGACCCCTTTACATTACACAGTACACTGCACCTCTGGACCCCTTTGTATTACACAACCCCCTGCACATCTGGACCTCTTTACTTTACACAACCCTCTGCACCTCTGGATCCCTTTACATTGTAAATATTGTAGATATAATTCTATTTGCATATGAGAGGCAGTATAGCTCAGGTAAATATAGTTGCAGACATGAGCTATATATTGTAGATGTAGCAATGGTTACATATGAGAGGCAATATAGCTCAGGAATTTATAGTAGCATACGTGAGCTAAATATTGCTGTAATAATTTAGAGGTAACTGTCCCTTTAAGGTACTCCTTTGCAAACAAGCTTTAGCACAATAGTATCTCCCAGAAGATATGTTAATATCCACACAGTATTTGTAATACTACAATTGTAATAGATGAAACATTAGTATTAGATCTTCCTATAGAACTACAAGTGAAGCAATGGCTACTTATCCGTTTGTAGGTATCTTTATGCAGGAGATGGAATGTCCATGGTGCAAAGTGTTCAAGTCATGAGGGTAGTTCCCAGCAATGCTGTTGCTGTAGAGGAAGTCTTCGCAGCAAATTAGTAGTTGTTTCCTGGAGCGGTATTCCGGCAAAAGGTAACAAAGGCAGCTACATGTGTAAGGTAGCTAAGCTACAGCTGATAAGCTATGGCTGACAATAGAACAAGGCTTGGAAGCCAAGTGAATGCCTTTATAGGGAGCAGAGGAGTAGTGCAAATGCAGTGCATAAGCACTGATTCAAGCAACGAGCCATGTGCAGCGCACTTCCGCGTTCCAGGCTGGAATGCATTACTGCGCCGGGCGATGACGTCATCACAAGAGCGTCATATGCATTCCAACATGGAACGCATTACGGCGCTGGAGGCACCTATTTGAAAAAGGAACAGCCAGCGAAAGCGGCTGTTACACTGGGGCTGCATCTCAAAGTATATCCCAACCTGGTTGAGAAACTCTCTGCATTGAACTGGGTCACACCCAAATCACTGGGGAAGCAAAGCAAAACCAGACATACCTCTTATAGAGGTAATATTCAAAGCGTGTGCCTGCACAGCGCATCAGCAGGAACAGCCTGCAACACAAGTTGTACCGGAAAAAAATATTACCAATAAGTGGATTGCCTGCATCTTCTGAATTCATGCCCTTCACCTACTGACAGGAACCATTTATTAGACTTAAAGTGGAGGTTCACCCGGAAATTACAACTTTTAAGATTAGATTCATGCTCATTTCGTCAAGGGGAATCGGGTAGTTTTTTTTAAATCAAAGCCGTACTTACCGTTTTAGAGATACATCTTCTCCGCCGCTTCCGGGTATATGCTGCAGGACTGGGCGTTCCTTCTTGATTGACAGTCTTCCGACAGGCTTCCGACGGTCGCATCTATCACGTCACGATTTTCCGAAAGTAGCCGAACGTCGGTGCGCAGGCGCCGTATAGAGCCGCACCGACGTTCGGCTTCTTCCGGCTACTCGTGATGTGATAGATGCGACCGTCGGAAGCCTGTCAATCAAGAAGGAACGCCCAGTCCCGAAGACCATACCTGGAAGCGGCGGAGAAGATCGCTCTCTAAAACGGTAAGTACTGCTTCGTTTTTAAAAAAACTAGCCGATTCCCCTAGACAAAATGAGCATGAATCTAAAAAATGTTTAGGGTGAACTGCCGCTTTAAACCTCGCCTCGTTTTGCTCGTCGAGTTCCTTGTTAGGCTGTAGAGGATCTCGGCGAGCCAAATTTCCCCATTCCCGTCAAGGAAAAAGAAGACATGCTCTCTTTTTGGCTCGACGAGATCCTCGACAGTTTCCTCGTCGAAAAGTGTACACACTTCTTGCTGGTTTTTGCAGAGAAACTCGGTCGTGTGTACGAGGCCTGAGACAGAAGTGCAGTAAAAATCACACTTTAAAAAAAAAAAAAAAATGGTACAAACAGAACAAATGTAGTCAAAACATAGCCAGGGTTCGGTAAACAGTGCATATAGTCGGAACAAGCCAGTAAAACAGGAATCCAGAGATCAGTATAGTAGAGGCAGCAAACAGGATCAGGAACCAGAAGGGAAGTCAGCCAGGCAAAAGTCTTTAACAGGAAAACACAGCAGAGAGTATCCGGATATGTTGGCCAGGCGAAGGCACAGGAGATCCTTTTTCAGGCAGTTTAACCACTTTAATACCAGGCACTTTCGCCCCTTCCTGCCCAGAAAAAAATTCAGCTTTCAGCACTGTCGCACTTTGAATAACAATTGCGGGGTCATGCAACACTGTACCCAAACTTTTTCCCCTCAAATCTTTTGGTGGTATTTGAGCACCTCTGAGGTTTTTATTTTTTGCTAAACAAACAAAAAAAAGACAGAAATGTAAAAAAAAAAAAAATTCTTAGTTTCTGTCATAAATAAAAATTTCCTTCACTGACGGGTACTGATGAGGTGGCACTGATAGGCACTGATAAGGTGGCACTGATATATAGAATTGATGGGCACTGATATGCGGCACTGATTGGCACTGACAGGTGGCACTGATGGACACTAATAAATGGCACTGATGATGAGGTACTGACAGGTGTTACTGGTGGGCACTGATTGGCACTGTTGTGGGCACTGATTGGCAGTGTGGTGGACTCTGGCACTGTTGTGGGCACTGATTGGCACTGTGGTGGACTCTGATACTGTTGTGGGCACTGATTGGCACTTTCATAGGTGTTTTTGATGAGGCACAGACTGGCAGCTTATAGGCACTGATTGGCAGCTGATGGGCTCATCTGATGGGGGCTGTGCTGATTATCAGCACCGACCCCCTCTGACAGGGAGAGCCGCCGATGGGCTCTCCCTGTCAGTGCGAACCGAGGTATGCCGTTTACTGGTACTTCCTTAGTTTACGCAATGATCAGCTGTGATTGGTCACAGCTCATTATGTGGCAAGAAGCCTCTGTCAGAGGCTCCTTACTATGATCGGAGATGCAGTGTGTCAGACTGACACCTCCGATCGTCGAGCTGAGCCGGCATGTTATCCTGCTGGACGTCATATGACACCCAGTCAGGATAACAGAACCACCACTTGGCCGTTAATCTGCTATAGGCCGGGCAGGAAGTGGTTAAATAGCCAACAGGGCTAGCTGACGAGCAGGAAATGAAGACCAGGCGAGTCACTGTGGAATGAAGAGTACTGGCAATTAACCGACAGCTGAGCACAGAGCTCTGGGAAGTAAGGGCTGAGCCCAGTCCTGACAGTATGTGAGAAAGGGACTGTAAACTCCTTGAGGGTAGCATACCTCCCAACTTTTAAACTTCAGAATGAGGAACAAATAAGGGAGTTATTGCGCTGCGGCAAGCATAACAGCAAAATGTTGGTGTTGCTAAAATCTTAATGGATGGAGGGTCTTAATGGGTATAGTTAAACAAAACCCAGCTCTCTCACCTCTCACAAATGCTCCCACCCTAGGTTTCTCACCAATTTCCCCCGGCTCTCTTATTAATGCCCCCTCCATCTCTCTCACCAATTCCACCTTCCTCTGTTACTAATGCCCCTCCCCTGCCTAGCTCTTCCACAAATTCCCCCCTCCTCTGTTACAAATGCCCCCCAGCTCTCCCACCATTTCCCCCCTCCTCTGTTACTAATGCCCCCCCCCCCAGCTCTTTCATCAATTCCACCTTCCTCTGTTACTAATGCCCCTCCCCTGCCTAGCTCTCCCACAAATTCCCCCCTCCTCTGTTACTAATGCCCCCCAGCTCTCCCACCATTTCCCCCCTCCTCTGTTACTAATGCCCCTCCCCAGCTCTCCCACCAATTCCCCCCTCTGTTACTAATGTTGTCCTGCCGCTGCTCCTAGCACAAATTCCCCCCAAAATCCCCACTCCTTGCACAAATCCCCCACCTCGCGCAAGTCCCCCCAATTCCATCTCTTAGCACAATCCTCCCTGCTAGCACAAATCCCCCTCCTCACATACATTTCTTCTCCTCGCACAAATCTCCACCAATCCCCCCTCATTACATAAATCACCCCAATCCCCCTTCTTGCATAAATCCCCACATTCCCATCTCCTAGCACAAATCCCCCAAACCCCCCTTTTCGCACAAAGCCCCCTCAATCCCCCCTCCTCGCACAAATCCCCCTTCTTGCACAAATCCCCCCTCCTCGCACAAACCCCCCCCATCTCATACAAATCCCCCTCAATCCCCCTACTCGCACAAATCCCCCTTCTTGCACAAATCCCCCCAATCCACCCTCCTCGCACAAACCCCCCTTCTCGCACAATCTCCCTAATCCCCCCTTCTTGCACAAACCCCCCTCCTTGCATAAATCCCCCTAATCCTCCCTCCTAGCACAAACCCCCCTTCTCATACAAATCCCCCCTTCTTGAATAAATACCGCCCTTGCATAAATCCCCACATTCCCCTCTCCTAGCACAAATCCCCCAATCCCCTCTCTTCACACAAACCCCCCTTCTCGCACAATCTCTCCAATCCCCCTCCTCGCACAAATCTCCCCCAATCCTCTCTAATTGCATAAATACCCCAATACATTCTCATCTGTCTGGACAGATCCCAGTCAGAGATGTGGAGGGCTCACCATGGGGGGAGAGGGGGGGATAGCAAGCTGGACTGGTTGGAGTTGCTATCTGGTGATAGCAGACAATGGTATGGGGGATCTGGGGAGGATGGGATCTGTTCCTGCAGACAATCCTGCAGGAACTGACCTGTCTGTTGCTGGAATCGGGATTTGGATAGGATAGCTGCAGGGAAGATGCTGTGGGTGCAGAGAATCACAGCAGTCAACACAGCGGCAGCATGTCTGGATGGATGCCTGCCCCTGGCACCAGGAATGTCATTGGCCCTCCCCCCTCACATGACAGGAGCTCTGCTACACCCAGGTGGGGAGAATTCAGTGCAGCCATACTACACGGAGAACTGTACGGTCACTTCTAAATACAAAAGCCGAGCTTCTGTATTAGAAGTGACAGCAGTGAAAGGCTGACACAGGGCTAGTGCTGGCTGAAAGAAAAGCCCTGCCTCTGGGACCTCAGAATGTTGTCACCCCTCTAACGGGTGTCACCTGGTGTGACCAGCCCCCCACCGTCCCCCATAGCAACACCACTGGTTCTGCTTACCTTCCACAAGCCGCTGAGAGGCGGGATCAGGGCGGTTTAGAGCTGGTATGGAGGCTGCATGCAAATGGGATCGGGGCCGATGAGAGCCGGTATAGGCGTCGCTGATAGGAGGCATCGGGAGCCGGAGCCGGGGTGGAGCTCAGAGACCTGCATATAATGTCATAGGTTGCTAAGACGCCGATGGTCCTAACAACCGGTGACTGCATTGAGGAAAGGGGGGCAGAGATTGTGTCCAGATTTTCTCCCAGTAACCCTGAGTGGAGCTCAGGGAAGGAACTTGCTCCAGCTCTGGGCTTCCGGGACTTCAGCCCAGATCAGTGGGACCCTGGGACTTACTTAAAATCGCAGGAAGGTCCCGCGTAATCCGGGATGGTTGGGAGGTAGGGACTGATGTGATTGTACAGTATGTAAAACAATTATGCTAATTATCAGCTCTATAAATAGCAAATGCTTGTAATAAAAAAAAAAGGAAATAGGAGTGTGCATCTCCAGTGGCTCATTCATAGCTAGAGATGGGCCAAACACCCCTTGGTTCAGTTTGCACCAGAACTCCCTATCATAGCAAAAGTTCGGACCTGAACATTAAACCCCATTGAAGTCTATGGGACCCAAATGTGAACAACCAACAGTGCTCATTTTGATGGCTTATATGCAAGTTAAAACTTTTAAAACATATTGTATTTAAAGGAGCAGTAATTTTAATGATGTCTAAAGTGAAAGAATAAAATTGAAAAAATCCTTTAAATATAGTGCCTGGGTGGTCCCCTTAGTCTGCCTGTAAAGTGGCCATGTATAGAATCTACTGCAGCAAAACTGACATTTCTAAAGAAAAAAAATTACATTTAAATTTCCAGCAATACAATACCATGGCCAGCAATAGAAATATCAGGGGGGAAAAACAGCGTCCCCTCCTCCCCAATCCATACTAGGCCCTTTGGGTCTGGTATGGATTTTCAATGGAAATTCCATGGCAAAATGTAGAAAAAAAATGGTGTGGGGTCCCCCTCAAAATCTATAACAGACCCTTCTCCGAGCATGCAGCCCGACAGTCCAGGAAAGGTGGAGGAAACGGGCAAGCGCAGACCCCCAGGGTTGTCAGGAAGAGGCCCCTGTCCCCATAAACATGGGGACAAGGTGCTTTGGGGTGGGGGGGCTGAGACCCCCTGCCCTAAAGCACCCCCATGTTGAGGACATGGGGCCTGGTATGGTTTGGGGGGGGGGCTTGCTCGCCCCCCCCTTTTTCTGGCCTGCCGGGCTGTGTACTCGGATAAGGGTAGGTTATGGATTTTGGGGGAGCCTATGCTGTTTTTTTTAATTTTGGCATGGGGTTCCCCTTAAAATCAATACCAGACCCAAAAGATTGGACATATTCTCTGTGTTAAGTTTCTGTATCCACACTCATTTTGACATAAATTGTAAAGCTTGATTTTATGGAGCGTTGTATACTACTTTCAAACTTTCTTTCCTAACAGCACTGGCAAATCCCACTTGGAAGGCGATTTCGTTCTCTAAAACTGTGGTTTGTTTTAAGAATGTATGGTGTGAAAGGACTTCAGGAATATATCCGTAAGGTAAATAGAACTGTGCACAAAGACATATATGGCAAGTAAAACTGACTGTCATTTTGAATGTATTTTTATTACATTGCTAGGCTGCATCGAGAGGCTTGTCCATGTCCTTGCAAATAAAACATGCAATTTACTTTACATATGCTTACCCATGGAAATAAGTTTGCATTTACAGCATGTACTGCAGCTCAGTAGGTCTCAGGCAGCGTACACACGGTCGGACAAAACCGATGAGAATGGACCGAGGTTCAGTTTCATCGGTCCAAACCGACCGTGTGTATAGCCCATCGGTCTGTTTTCCTTCAGTCCAAAATTTTAAAACATGCTTTAAAAACGAACCGATGGACCGCTGCCCAATCGGTCCAAACCGATGGTTAGTACAGAAAGCATCGGTTCAAAACCCACGCATGCTCAGAATCAAGTCGACGCATGCTTGGAAGCATTGAACTTCGTTTTATTCAGCGCGTCGTGTGTTTGACGTCACCGCGTTCTGACCCGATCGGTTTTTGGAACGATGGCGTCTACGCACATCAGACCATCAGGCCACCTCAGCGGTGAACCGATGGAAATGGCCCGTCTGACCATTCTCATCGGTTTGGAACGACCGTGTGTACGCGGCCTTAGAGTATGTTAGTACCTTAAAGTGGTTGTAAACCTCAGACATAAAAAATGAACAAAGCATATCCCTCTACAGTGTGCACTTTTCTCAATTAAAAGCACAAAAGTGTTGATTTACTAAAACTAGAGTGCAAAATCTGGTGCAGCTGTGCATGGTTGGTATAGGTGCTTTGCCTGGGCAGGAAGAAGGGTCCCTTGGGCTTGTGACTTGGTATGGTTTGGGGGGGGGGGGGATATGCACGCCCACTATCCTTTTCTGGCCAGCTGGGCAGCATGCTCCAAATTGAGTCAGGAATGGACTTTAGGGGCATCAATACCTGACTGAAAGGTCTTGTAAACATTTTGGGGAGCCCATCTTTTTTTTTTTAACTATCCCTGCTCTCATATGTAAGATTGGAATCCCCCAACAACACCTATCCCAGAGAAGGAAGCTGCCACATTATGCAGTGGTAGTATTACAGCTGCTAAATGTTTGACGTCACACTGCTGCTGGACATCCGATCTGCTGAACACCCATTCATTTGGTCGTTCACACAGGAACGGCCATATACTGTGTACACAGTGCAGAGGTCTCTGTCATATTGTTTCCCCTTCTGGCGGACTGTTTAATAGTGTTAAACTGTTTTCGATGTTGGTGAGTTTTTCTTTTAACTCTATGGCCAAATGTTCTTTTGGCTCTTGACCCTTAGGACTGAATGTTAGGCCTCGTACACACGGCCGAGGAACTCGACGTGCCAAACACATCGAGTTCCTCAGCCAGTTCAGCCCTGAAGCCGCCGAGGAGCTCGGCGGGCCGAGAGCTCCCATAGAACAACGAGAAAATAGAGAACATGTTCTCTATTTTCTCGACGAGTTCCTCGGCGGCTCCATCGGGCCGAAAGTGTACACACGACAGAGTTTCTCGGCAGAATCCGGCTCTGACCGAGTTTCTCGCCGAATTCTGCCGAGAAACTCTGTCGTGTGTACGAGGCCTCACATTCACTTGGTGAAAGGAAACATGTAGAAAATAGCATTACACACATATTACAAATTCTTACTTATGCATGAACTATGAGACTATATATATATATATATATATATATATATATATATATATATATATATATATATATATATATATATAGACCTCTAAGGTTTACCACATGTTACACTCTAAAGCTGCATACACACGATCGGATTTTCTGATGAAAAAAGTCTGTTGGATTTGTTTCATCGGAAATTCAGATCGTGTGTACGCGGCATTACCATGCAGTCTTTGTACAGTCAACTTAAAGATTTACCAAAATGTAATATGAGGTCCAAGCTAATCTTTATAATCAATATGTATCCAACCAAGCAGAACCTTGTACTACATAACTGTTGATAGATTTAAATATTAAAAAGAAAATAGTACAGTCACATTGCATAGTGTGTGGTGAGCTTAAAAAGTGTTACTAAACCCACAACAGGAAAAATCAGCCTGTATATGCAGAAAAGCATGCTTGGTATACTCACTGTGGAACAGGGGTTATTCATCTGCATTATGTAAAAAGGCTGTTTGATCCTGTCTTCTCTAATACTCCCCTTCTTACACTATACCCTGATAATTTCCTGATAACACAGAGTCCATGGACTCAGGCTGCACATGTTCAGTTTGGTGTGCATTTCTAGAGAGGTGTTTTTCTTTTTTCCTGGGATGGTGCATGTGATCAGCACAGAGCCAATCGGAAATGCCCAGACAGCGGGTTCAGGGGTCCTGCAGCCTCATAGGACAGTCATAAAACTCCTCCTACAAGCTTTAACCGATGCTTGGCTGGACACTGATAGAAGTCACAAGGCTGCTTTAACTGTTGATGAGAAAAGGTATTAAGTAGTTAATATTTATGAAAATAATTGCATTTCCATGTTCTGTGTAGTGTGAGAGACCAGATATAGTGAATGCAGGGTCCTGGGTTTAGTAACACTTTAAAAGCAACATTTCTTTTTTTTTCCAAGTGGTTGAATGCTAATCAGCTGCAATCCATTGGCTTTTAGCATTAGCAAGCACATTCAATGCTACTAAGGGGCAGATTCACATACATTTAGATAGGCGCAGCGTATCAGAGATACGCTACTCCGCTGTAACTTGCTTTTTCATTCTTTGAATCCACAAAGAATTTGCGCCGTAAGTTACGACGGCGTATTGTATCTCTCGGCACGTAATTCAAATCGGCGGGTAGGGGGCGTGATTCATTTAAATGAAGCGCGTCCCCGCGCCGAATGAACTGCGCATGCTCCGTTTTGAAATTTCCCGCCGTGCATTGCGCGAAATGACGTCGCAACGACATAATTTTTTTAACTTAGACGTGAATTACGTCCATCCCTATTCACGGACGACTTACGCAAAAAAAAAAAAAATTTAATTTCGACGCGGGAACGACGGCCATACTTAACATGGCAAGTCTATGTATACGCCGCAAAATAGCAGCTTTAACTATACGCTGGAAAAAGCCGACTAGAGACGACGTAAGAGAATGCGACGGCCGCGCGTACGTTCGTGGATCGTCGGAAAAAGCTAATTTGCATACCCGACGCAGAAAACAACGCGAACTCCACCCAGCAGACGCCGAAGTATTGCATCTACGATCCGAAGGCGTACGAAGCCGTACGCCTGTCGGATCGAACCCAGATGCCGTTGTATCTTGGTTTGAGGATTCAAACTAAAGATACGACGCAGGTAATTTGAAAGTACGGCGGCGTATCAGTAGATACGCCGGCGTACTCTCTCTCTGGATCTGCCCCTTTGTGCCCATTGTTGCACAAGGAATTGGTCTAAGTGCTAAATTGTACATTAACTAGTTGTCACACTGCTTGTATTGGTCTAATACTCTAATGCCCTGTACACACGATCGGTTCGTCTGATGAAAACGGACCGATCGACCGTTTTCATCGGACAAACCTATCGTGTGTGGGCCCCATCAGTTTTTTTCCCCATCGGTGAAAAAAAATAGAACCTGTTTTAAAATTTTCGTATGGTTAAACAAATCTATAGAAAAAAACGATCGTCTGTGGGGAAATCCATCGGTCAAAAATCCATGCATGCTCAGAATCAAGTCAACGCATGTAAGGAAGCATCAAACTTCATTTTTATCTGCACGTCGTTGTGTTTTATGTCACCGCGTTGGACACGATCGGATTTTTAACTGATGGTGTGTAGGCAAGACTGATGAAAGTCAGCTTCATCGGATATCTGATGAAAAAATCCATCGGTCCGTTTTCATCAGACGAACCGATCGTGTGTACAGGGCATTAGTGCTTTAAAATCTTGAGCTGTTTTCAAAATACATAAAAATTATAAAGCTAAAACGCAACCAATAAACAAAACTCTTCTGCCCCGTACACACCATCACTTTATGTGATGAAAAAAAACGACATTTTCTGTGAAGTAAAAAATCACGTTTTTGAAACTTCAATTTTCAAAGATGAAGTTGCCTACACACCATCGTTTTTCTCACAATGTTCTAGCAAAGCGAGGTTACGTTCACCATGTTTTCCATTGAAGCTTGCTTCATAAGTAGCTTCTGGGCATGCGCGGGTGAAAAAAACGTAGTTTTAAACGACGTTTTTTACTACACACGGTCAATTTCTGTGAAGTAAAAGTTGATGTTTTGAAAAACGACACATAAAATTGAAGCATGCTTCAATTTTTTTTGGTCGTTTTTTAGAAGACATAAAACGACGTTTTCCCCCACACACGGTCAATTAAAGTGACGTTTTTAAAAACGTCGTTTTTTTCATCACATAAAGTGATGGTGTGTACGGGGCATTAGGTCCTTGAGGTCAGACATGGTCTGTCATTCTTATGCAAATGTCCTAAAATAAGGATTAAAGTTGCTATGAAACATTTTTTTTAGCCATGTACTTTCTAGTTTAAATCTTTTTCTAGGTACGTGTCTCCCTCTAGTGTTTATGTGGAAAACTGCAGGCAATTCATGTTTAAAACCAAAAGCACAATAGTCCATTTAATATTATTATTATTATTATACAGTAAAACCTTGGTTTGAGAGTAACTTGGTTTGAGAGCATTTTGCAAGACAAGCAAAATGTTTTAATACATTTTGCCTTGATATACAAGCGATGTCTTGATATAAGAGTAGCGTCATGTCACAACTGAGTATAAAAGAAGAGAGGAGCCTCTAAGTGTAGCAATATGGTTACATTTAATGAAGGTACAACATTTAGCAACGTATTGCTACACTTAGAGATGCCTCTCTTCTCTTTTCTACCCTGTAAAAATATGCTTTGATATACAAGTGCTTTGGATTACAAGCATGTTTCAGGAACTATTTATGCTCACAAACCAAGGTTTTACTGTACAGCATTTATATAGCGCCAACAGTTTGCGCAGCGTTTTACAACAGTACACCAATAGTACAATTCAAAACAAGAGGGTTAGATGAGCATATTACACAGTAAATGTGGTCATCCAAGTGATGCGCTGCAGTACACCGTGTGCACACAGCAATGTAATCAAAGACACATGATTCATATAATCGGCTTGCATTAGTATAGCAGATTCTAATCAGTTCAATGATGAACCCACGATTTTTCTCAAACACTAAAATATATATTGTAACACACACTGGGAGAGATTTACTAAACCTGAAGCAGTCAGAATCTAATGCAGCTGTGCATAGTAGCCAATCGGCTTCTAACTTCAGCTTGTTCAATTATTGACAATAAGCCCTGGTTCACATTGATGCTACTTTGAAATCGCACTACTTCACTTGAAGTAGTGCGATTTCAAAGTAGCAAGGTCAGCGCGATTTCATCTGCTATTTGATAGACATCTGTGTGGCGTCATGCACAGATGTCTATGGACATCGCACCTGAAATCGGCAAAAGTAGTGCAGGAACTACTTTTGCAAATCGGTGCAGCACCGCAAAATTGGTGTCGCACCAATTGGGACAGTGCTTTTGCCTCCAATAGGCTGCGACTTTGATCTCTCAAATCGCATGACAAATCGCTCCAATGTGAACCTAGGCTGAAAGCTGATTTCTGAAAGCTGGTTTCTGTGCACAGCTGATGGAGATTTTGCACTTTTAGTAAATCTCCCCCAGTGCGTCTATTTTTATCCTAAAATGCTGTCCAACACGATGTATGAAAGCCTATGTTTAACAGAGCAAACAATGGACTTGAACTGAGAAAAGTACACATGCTGTAAGCATCAGTTTTGCATCACTAATACGTTTGCCTGGTCCAACACATTTCTCAATTCTAGGAATGAAACATAAGCTTTTCATCCTGACTTTTGTTTAAAATACTGTAATATGAAGACACAGCAATAAAAATAAAAGTTACCGTTCTTTTGTGCATGACAGAATAGTTGCATTTGAAAACATGCAGATTGGATTTTCATGATGTAACACGTGTTGGTGCATGCGAGACAGACCTATTCCCCTTTATAGTGAACATAAACTCTAATGCCGCGTACACACGATCGGTCCATCCGATGAGAACGGTCTGATGGACCGTTTTTATCGGTTAACCGATGAAGCTGACTGATGGTCAGTCGTGCCTACACACCATCAGTTAAAAAAACGATCGTGTCAGAACGCAGTGACGTAAAACACAACGACGTGCTGAAAAAAACAAGGTTCAATGCTTCCAAGCATGCGTCGACTTGATTCTGAGCATGCCTGGATGTTTAACCGATGGTCGTGCCTACTAACGATCGTTTTTTTTCTATTGGTTTGGTATCCATCGGTTAAATTTAAAACAAGATTGCTTATTTTTAACCTATAGATAAATAACCGATTGGGCCTACACAAGATCGGTTTGGTCCGATGAAACCGGTCCATCAGACCGTTCTCATCGGTTTGACCGATCGTGTGTAGGCAGCATAAGTATATACAGGATAGCTCACAAACTTCACAGAAGGGCAAGTGTGTAACTGTTGAAATGCATTGCAGAATTTACTTTAGCATGGTAGAATCTAGCAGTGGTTCTCAACCTCAGTCAAGTACCCCCAACGGGCCACGGGTGAACTTCCCTTGGATAAAATAGCTCTTATCAATACCATGTCATTGATAATGATTCAATGCAGAGTTCCAGCTGAAATTTGACGTTTCAAATAAAAATACCCCTAGAATATTCATGCCTCGTGCAATGTAACAAAGGTATGCTGTAAACTATGCCCAGTTTTCTATTTGTGCAGCATCGTTTTCTTATTTTGTGATGTTTCTGCACGTTGTGACCATCTCCAGTGAGGGCATCTGAAGCCACAGTGTCCTTCTTCCTGGATTCCATGCATGCTGGCTACCCAGCATGCACCTGCTGATCTCGTGCATCTACAGTGCGGTGCAATTTTGGTCAGCTTGGCATGGCACAGCCATTGTCAAGCTGACGAAGATTTTCAAAAGACGTCAATGTTAAATGTTACTGGACCTGTGCCATGCCAAGCTGGCCAAGAATTCCCATAGACGACATGCCAAGCTATCCAAGTTCTCCCAGGAACCAATGAAACACCATAAATTACATCTGCGGCTGTGGCCCTTTAGAGGAGGAAGTGAAATTAGATATAGGCATAAATCAGGTAAGTGAACTGAATTTTATATATATATATATATATATATATATATATATATATATATATATATATATATATATATATATATATATATATATATATATATATATATATATATATATATATATATAAATTGCCAATTCATTTTAAGGATGCACATTAGAGCTGCATGGTGAGGAGTGAAAAATGTGGGTGGAACTCAGCTTTAAAGGAGCTGTGCAAAGTAAAGAAAACCTGAAAACATGGCTCTTTGGGTGTACTTAAGGACTGAGGTTGAGAACCACTGCACTAAGGTATACAATGTACTGTGCATTGAACTTTTACTAATTGCTTTATGCCTTTGGAAACCATCATCTCATGCAAATGGGAGAGTTTTATAATGAATCTATCATTCTCTGACAGCATGTTCGACTGGCTCAGGAGTTTCTGGAGTTTGTGAAACAAGATGACCGTTTTGAAATCTGTGGAAACGTTGTTTTGGGTCTTGTATGCTTTCGTTTAAAGGTAAAGATTGATAATGTTGTCTCTAATGATGTACTCAAGCCCCATTGAACACAATAAAATGTGTTATTGTTAAAGAGTTGGATGTACTAGTTTGTGGATGGAACATTCTGTTATTCTGTACCAAGCATATTGGCTTTTAGCTTGGGCTGAGAATGTTCTACTACTTTTATGGTCACATGTGGGAAGAGAATGTCACATGAAATGACCACAAGAATATAACAATCTTAATATGGGGTTGATTTACTAAAACTGGAGAGTGCAAAATCTGGTATAGCTCTGCATAGAAACCAATCAACTTCCAGTTTTTCTTTTCTGGTTAGAAGCTGATTGGCTATCATGCACAGCTGCAGCAGATTTTGCACTCTCCAGTTTTAGTAAATCAACCCCTATGAGTTGACAGTAAAAGAAAAAACATATTGCAGACCAACATCTGCATCACAAGAAAAATTCTACAAGTTGCATGTTTTGAGTTACAGAGAAGGTCTAGATCTAGAATTATTGCTCTCACTCTAACGATCGCGGCGATACCTCACATGTGCGGTTTGAATACCGTTTACAAATGCGGGCGCTACTCACGTATGTGTTCGCTTCGGCACGTGAGCTTGGCGGGACGGGGTGTGTTTTCTGGCTCCTAACTTTTTCAGCTGGCTCCTAGATTCCAAGCAAATTTGTCAAACCCTGGTCCATGTGCATGCCTCACTGTGCCCATGCCTCACTGTGCCCATGACTAGACTGACGTTTAACATGGGAGTCTATGGAAGGGGTGCCCGGATTTGAAAAATCGGTGCTCCCCAGCCATAGGTCCCCCAGACAACAAACTTTGCACACTTATAGAGGAGAAATGGGGCTATATGTGTGCCAAGATCCGGATCTAGGGAACCTACGACTGACCAGTACCCGGTCCCCAAAGTCACCGGAAAAATTTACATTTAACATGGGAGTCTATGGAAGGGGTGCCCAGGCCGTAGGTCCCCTGGATAACAAACTTTGCACACTTGTAGAGAAAACATGTGTGCCAAGTTTGGGGTTGGTACCGGGTCCCCAAATTTCGTGTGGCTAGGTGTTGTGAAACCCTCGTTTTGCCATACTTGCATATCCTTACATGGCCAACCTTCATGGGGGGGGGGGGGGGGGGATAATTCATTTTTTAAGAAGGCAGTGCATATGAAATTAATCCTACCTTGATATTACAAAATGAAGAAAAATCATCTCGCCTTGCAGAAAGTAAACCCAGATGCATGTCAGGCACTTTCAAATTTGAAAGTGTCTTAAACAATACCCGTTTCATCCATTGAACTAGGGCTTTGAAGTTCAGAGAATTGCGTGTGATCGTGTTTATTTATTTTATTCCAGTGTGATTATGACCAGACTTCTTCCCACTTAGTCAATTTGATGCCCCAGTTATCATAGTTATGATGTTGCCAGTTGCTGAATACATTAATATGCCCCATACAAAGGGTTACACGGGATGCTACTGTGTTGACTAAAAGGGAACTGATTTTCTTTGTGTTTGTGCCACATTTCAGATTGATCCCCTGCTGTGGTGAAAAGCAGCTGTGAGCTGAGTTTCCAAATGCTCTCCAAAACTGTGTAATATTTACACTGTACACAAGGACTGCGTGTAGCGAAATTAAGATATTTAATCATGGGAAAACACCTGCTTTCAGTAAAAGGCATACGCGTCAAATCTCAGCTCACATTTGTACAATGTAGCAATTATTGATAAAAATTTGGTTTTACCTTTCCGAAATTCTTAAAGCTAGCGCTATATGAAATGTCTAGTGGTTTTACTTACATTTTCTTCCTATATTGTAGTTGGATTCAAAAAATGACATGAACTTTGTCAGAAAAAAATGAAATATTGCATGTACTAATATTTTGTATTCGTTTTAGTCAGTAGGTTAGGCTTTCAGACTCTATTTACATATTTACTGGTTTTCCTGCTACCTAATAGAAAAAGTGCCTGTTTACAGAGGTGTAGTTTAAATACTGTACATATAAACACATGTGTACACTTTATACATTATGCAGTTATCAGGAAGGAATTTGTTCCCCTGCTGTAGCAAATTGCATCATGCTCTGCTGGGGTTTTTTGCCTTCCTCTGGATCAACTGTGGATATGGAGTTGGGTGTATGGGATTGTACTATGTTTTTTTATTTTGTTTGTTTATTTTTTTGTGGTTGAACTGGATGGACTTGTGTCTTTTTTCAACCTGACTAACTATGTAACTATGACAAACCATTCCTCTGGGCTAAGAACTATTGTTGTGTTTTCCTTTTAGCTAAACACTGGTGCTCTGGTGATTTTATCATGTATTAACTGATTATTTATAAAGGAGGAAAAGATTACCTTATATTCTCAGATAGCAATAGCGGGGAAACAGTGTAATGTTATCACCGGATAATACAGGTACATAGTAGGTGAGGTTGAAAAAAGTCCATCAAGTACAACTTATGTGTGTGAATATATGTCAGTATTACCTTGTATATCCATGTATGTTGCGGTCGTTCAGGTGCTTATCTAATAGTTTTTTGAAACTATTGATTGCCCCCGCTGAAACCAAAGGGAATCCCACATCCTTGCCACTCTTAAAGCGGAGTTCCACCTAAAAATGGAACTTCCGCTTAACCCACTCCTCGCCCCCTTACATGCCACATTTGGCATGTAATTTATTTGGGGGGGGAGTGGGGGCATCAGGAGAAGGGGACTTCCTGTCCCACTTCCTCCTTCCGCCGTGGGGCTGGAAAGGCGATTAGCTTAATCGCCTTTTCACAGCCCCTCCCTGTAGGCGAGTGCCTGTCCAAACGGACGGCGCCGCGCCACTCGCGCATGGGCACTGCCGCTCGCGCATGCGCAGTGGGTGCCCGGCCGTGAAGCCGAAAGCTGTCACTGCCGGGCGGCGAATAGCGGAGCCCCGGCCGGTGCGTCGCTGGAGCCGTGGAGCAGGTAAGTGTCTGTTTATTAAAAGCCAGCAGCTACACTTTTTGTAGCTGCTGACTTTTAATAAACTTAAAAAAAAGGTGGAAAACCCCTTTAAGCCCCATACACACCATCAGTTTTCCTGCAGATTTTTCTCTTCAGGTTTACCAAAACCATGTAGTGTAAGGGCCTGCCTGATTGCATACAAATTGAAACTCTTAAGGTTTGACCTTATATTAGATGGTTTTGGTAAACCCGAAGAGAAAAACTTGCAGGAAAACTGATAGGGCCAGATTCAGGTAAGAGATACGACGGCGTATCTCCAGATACGACGGCGTATCTCCAGATACGCCATCATATCTGAGTGTGAGGCGTCGTATCTTGGCGCCTGATTCAAAGAATCAGATACGCCAGAATTTGTCTAAGATACGACCAGCGTAAGTCTCCTACGCCGTCGTATCTTAACTGCATATTTACGCTGGCCGCTAGGGGCGTGTACGCTGATTTACGCCTAGAATATGTAAATCAGCTAGATACGCCTATTCTCGAATGTACGCCCGGCCGTCGCAGTACAGATACGCCGTTTACGTAAGGCTTTTTACGGCGTAAAGTTACCCCTGCTATATGAGGCGCAGACAATGTTAAGTATGGACGTCGGGCCAGCGTCGAATTTTCCGTCGATTACGTCGTTTGCGAATAGGGCTGTGCGTCATTTATGTTCACGTCAAAAGCATTGGCTTTTTGCGGGTTAATTTGGAGCATGCGCACTGGGATACTTTCACGGACGGCGCATGCGCCGTTCGTAAAAAGCGTCATTTACGTGGGGTCACAATAAATTAACATAAAACACGCCCACATGTTCCACATTTGAATTAGGCGGGCTTACGCCGGCCTATTTACGCTACGCCGCCGCAACTTTGCTTTGTAAATACTGCACTTGCCTGTCAAAGTTGCGGAGGCGTAGCGTAAATAGGATACTTTACGCCCGCACACAAATACGCGCTCCCTACCTGAATCTGGCCCAAAGTGTGTATGGGGCTTTACAGTAAAGAAACCTCTACGCAGTTTTAGGCTAAACCTCTTTTCTTCCAATTTTAGTGAGTGGCCACGTGTCTTATTAAACTATCTTCCGCAAAAAAGTTTCATTCCTATTGTGAATTCATATCCCCTTTCAAGCATCTCTTCTCCAGAGAGAATAAGTTCAGTGCTCGTAACCTTTCTTCATAACTAATATACTCCAGAGCCTTTATTAGCTTTGTTGCCCTTCTTTGTACTTGCTCCATTTCCAGTACATCCTTCCTGAGGACTGGTGCCCAGAACTGAACAGCATACTCTAGGTGTGGCCGGACCAGAGTCTGGTAGATTGGGAGAATTATTGCTTTATCCCTGAAGGTAATCCCCTTTTTAATGCATGCCAATATTCTGTTTGCTTTGTTAGCAGCAGCTTGGTATTGCATGCCATTGTTGAGCCTATCATCTACTAGGACCCCCAGATCCTTTTCCATCCTAGATTCCTCCAGAGGTTCACCCCCTAGTGAGTAGATTGCATTTATATTTTTGCCACCCAAATACATTATTTTACATTTTGTTGCCCACCCCATTCATTTGTTCAGATCTTTTTGCAAGGTTTCCACATCCTACAGAGAAGTTATTGCCCTGATTAGCTTAGTATCATCCGCTTTTTACCCCATCCTCCAGGTCGTTTATGAACAAATTAAACAGGATTGGTCCCAGCACAGAACTCTCGCATTTTGAATGACAGTTGAGTGGTCATGCTACACTGTATGTGGAGTGGGGATATACTGTGCTACTAAACAAGTGATCATAAATAATAAAAATAAAAATAAATGCAGCAGCTCATAATATGAGACCACACATTCAAACAATGAAAAAAGAAAAGGGAAGAGCTGCGCAAAAAAACATGATAAAGAAGCAATATTGACAAATCTAAACACAGCAATCTGTATTAATCACAAATGAATAATGAAAAATATATAGAAAGAAGTGCATAGACAGTCCAAAATCAAAATTGTGAAAAACGATAAAAATCTTAAAAAGTCCAATCGTTGGTGAATCGATATGGCAAACCAATGAAAAATTAACACCGTGTGGAAGCCAGTGAAAAAAAATCTTGAGTGAGAAGACCACAATGTGTCACAAGTGCACCACCACCTATACGGTTGTATGCTTACCAGAAGTAAGCTGTACCAGGCCACAAAGATCGATCATACTCCTGATGACAGCAATCTCCAATCTCAGGGAACTTAAGCTTCAGATGTTGTAAACTCAATAGCCACAAATGGCCACGAAACTCAGCATCAATGACCCAAAATGGAAGGAGACTCACATGGTGTGTAAAGCTTATAGAAGGTTTAATAGCAAACCCAGACGATGCTATCTTAGTGAAATGTCGGGAGGCAGACGCGCTGACATCATCGCTTTGAACGGGAGACTGCATGCCTGTCGGCTCTCCAGTGTCCTACACGTTTTTATTTCCTCTAATGTAAGTGCATATTTTTGCTATTAAACCTTCTGCTCCCCCGATGACAGGGAGCAGAAGATCAGTGTCCTGTCACTAGGCAGAACAGGGAGTTGCCTTTTTTACAATGGCACCACCCCCCCCCCCCATTCTGCCGCTCTGTGACACAATTGTGGGACACCGGCAGACATCGAGTTTGCGGGTCCCGCAGGGTTACAGGTTCAAAGCAACGTACCTGTATGTTGCTTTGCCTGCCCGTGCCATTCTGCTGACATATAAGTGCGTTAGGCAGTCGGCTGTGGTTAAAAACCCTTCGAAACGCAAATGCGCATTAAACGCTGCTTGAAATGCCAGTAAACTACAATCTCAACCGCAATTTTTCTGCTTTCCAAAAAATCCATGTAACTGCCTCTAAACTACTATAAATGACTGAGTGTACATGTGCACACGATCACATAGAGAAGAGTTCAGGGGCTGCTGAAAAAAAATAAGGTTTGAGGCATCTGTGAGTTACAAAGAATGCAAAAAGAAATGTACCAGGGCAATCAGTGTAGCAAAAATAGACTATAAAAAGCAAAAAGATGGTCAAACTTGAAAAAATTCCACAAATATATCAACAGTAGGAAGGCCAAGACAGAACATGTGAGCCCATGAAAAACATACTGTATACAGGCATTACTTTTCTTCAGTTTACATGCATGAAAAGGAGGGTTTAACAGATGTAACAGAAATGCTATTAATAATAGAGAGGATGTTTCCTTGTGGCTGGCAGAAAAAGAGATTCAAAACAGGATAGAAACGTTAAATGTAAATAAGTCACCAGGACCTGATGGCCTACACCAGGGGAAGGCAACCTGTTGCCCTCCAGCTGTTGCAGAACTACAAGTCCCATAATGCCTCTGGGAGTAATTTTAACTGCCAGCCTTGCATTGTCTCATGGGAAATGTAGTTCCACAACAGCTGGAGGGCCAAAGGTTGCCTACCCCTGGCCTACACCCTTTACTCAGGAAGCTTAGTTTGGTGATAGCCAGGCTACTATTCTTGATTTTTGAAGACACTTATTTGACTAAAATGGTACATTGGCATAGAGCAAATATGGTACCGGTATTCAAAAAAGCTGTCTATATATACACCAGTGTAGCACCCTGGGGTTTAGTCAGGGAGCTCCTCAAAAATTTACTTGCCAAGAATAGTCATCTTGATCGATTGATAGTGATCTATTGATTTCTCCCTAAGTTTGGCCTTGTTGAACTTTTCTCTTCTACCACTAGGTGGCCGGGAACTTGGTAGTACTAGATATGAGAAGGGCAATCCAAGGTCAGGTTATGGGTATATGAGGTATCTCAGCCAATGGGCAGGGGTTTTCTTAAACTGGGAGAACCTATATATGCTGGGAGAACCTATATATTCAGGTAAGAAATAAAAAATGGGCGGGACTTTAGATGAGGCACAAAAGACGTGTCTCCATCCCTATCTTGGTTATAAAGACAAAGGCCCAGATTCAGAAAGGACTTACGACGGCGTATCTCCAGATACACCGTCGTAAGTCCAAATGAGCGCCGTCGTATCTATGCGCTGATTCATAAAGGCAGTTACGCCTGAATTTGGCCAAGATACGACCGACGTAAGTCTCCTACGCCATTGTATCTTGGGTGCATATTTACGCTGGCCGCTAGGGGCGCTTCCGTAGATTTACGTGTGGAATATGCAAATGACCTAGATACGCCGATTCAGAAACGTACTTGCGCCGGTAGGATATAGCTACGCCGTTTACGTAAGGCGTAGATACTGCTCATAAAGCAGGGGTAAGTCATGTTAAGGTATGGACGTCGGAAACGTCGGAACAGCGGCGTATTTTACGTCGTTTGCGTAAGTCGTAGGTGAATGGGGCTGGGCGTATGTTACGTTCACGTCGACAAAGCATTGAGCCGACGTATCTTAGGGAGTTTTTGCGACGTGACTCTGAGCATGCGCGCATGCGCCGTTCGATCGGCCACTCATTTACATGGGGTCACGGCTCATTGGAATACAACACGCCCACTTGCCTTGATAATTTGAATTAGGCGGGCTTACGCTGGCCCATTTACGCTACGCCGCCCTAACTTAGGGCGCAAGTTCTTTCTGAATACGGTACTCGCCTCTCTAAGTTACGGCGGAGTAGCGTATATGAGATGCGCTACGCCCACCGAAAGTTATGCCATTCTTTCTGAATCTGGGCCAAAAATTTGGGGACTTTAAATGAAGCATATGACAGACCATAAAAATGTACAAAAGTATTTTTTATAAAATGATTTATTGTCAAAGAGTATATCTAGCATATAAAATATACATGCAGAATCAATGTATGTACAGAACACGAATACTTTAAATATATATAGGTATACATGGCTCCATATGATGAGTAAGATATGATAATAGTAAAAGCTATAAGGATATAGGAGGAACATGGTGGATTAAAGTCCTATGGAGGTCCTATGGAGGTTACTAACTTTTGGGATACTTTGTATGTGCGTGCCCTGCCCATGGGTCAGAAGACCCACGGGCAGGGCAGGGCACGCACATACAAAGTTATGGGTATAAACCTGAGCTCCCAGGACAGGATACCACACGGGTTCCTGGGTGGACCATACCGAATGTCTTTCCTAACAGCTTCATGTAAGTTTTGTAGGATTGGATATTTCTCTTCCTTGCTATTATACATACCTACATTATCCTCTGAGGTTCTTATTAAATTTATTGGTCTTTTTTAGACATGTTGACGCATTTGCCCCTGATGAGTGTTTTTTACCATGAAACGTGTCGGTCCTATTCAGGATGCAGTCATGACTTTAATCCACCATGTTCCTCCTAGTCCTATTTCCTTATAGCTTTTACTATTTTTATATCTTACTCATCATATGGAGCCCTGTATACCTGCCACTAGCATGTGCCTTGACACCAATATAAAAGCAGTATTTGTGTTCTGTACATATATTGATTCTGCGTGTATTTTCTTATGTGCTAGATATACTCTTTGACAATAAATACTTTTATAAAAAATACTTTTGTACATTTTATGGTCTGTCATATGCTACATTTAAAGTCCCAACTTTTTGTCTTTATATATATTCAGGTAAAGTCAGGTGATCGCTGTTCTGTGCCACCTGGACAGCTGTCTGGGTGGACGTGTGTCATATGCCTTTGGCTGCTAGGCCAGAGATTGGGCCTATCTCGGGGGCATCTGGCTGCCAGGCTGTGTGAGGGCCTCTCCAGAAGTAAGAAGGCAGCACAGGGTTGGGACTGCGCTTGCAGTTAAACCGAAAGTGAAAGTTCTGTCGGCCAGAAAACCTGTCAGTGGTCAGAGATAAAAGGTAAGCCAGCGCAACAAAGGGATTAACCACCTTTACCAGGGACCCCAGTGAGTAACTGAAGAAAGTACCGGAACCATAATCTCACCAAACGGACACGGTGGAGAATAAGGAAACTTCAGGTGGTGATCAAGTCAGGGACCCGACCCGTGGAGGAGACGCTTGCAGGGCAGCCTTGTGAGTCAAGCCAGGGACCTCGCCGATTAGCAGGGGTGAATCTTGAGAAGTATCTGGAGTGCCAAGCTAGGGACCCAGAAGGGAAGCGTGGGTGATGCTTGAGGAAGATAGCACTGCCAACCTTGAAGGAGCTCAAGGGATTAAGTCAATAAATCAGTGGGTCTAGTGAGAGATCGGGAGCTCAGTGATGAAGAAATACAAGAGGCAGTTGTAGTGGAGCTGAAAGAACTGTTATACTTGAGTAAGGTCGGAGATGCTGATGAACAACAAGTCCCAGAATACGACTTCAACGGTGAAGATCAATATTTTCAATAATGGTAAAATTCCCTCCACCTCCGATCTATGTTCTACGCTCACCTCAGAAATTAGGGACTCTGAGCTAACAGTCATGCAAGCAGATCCCACACATAAGGTAGGTAGCAGAACCAGATCAATAAGAGCTTTTCCTCACAGAACGTTAATCTCAGTAGGGGTACCAGACCATATAAGTATAAAAAGAAGGGAGATCTAAGTGCTCACTGTGCAAACATTTAAAATGTATTTGTGTCCAGATACGGACTACGCACATTGATTTAGAACAATATAGGCATATAGCACTACGATGTTCTGTTTGTTTCAAAGGATGGCAGTGGATGAGGTCATCCGTACGTGGCTCCTCACCCGCCACCATCCTTTGAAAGAAACATCACATGGTTTTGCTATAGGCCTGTATCGTTCTTAATCAATATGAGTAGTCTGTATCTGGACACAAATACATGTTATACAAAGTGGCTCTGTATTTTGTGATCACTGTAAACCAATTGCAGCCATCACAAGTATAATCACTTCTTGTGTTTACAAACATTTAACCCACATTCAGGCTGCATTTACACCTAGGCGACAAGTAACGCCGCGTACGCAGCGTATTTTGCCGCGATTCGTTTAACTTTTTTTTTTTTAACAAATCCTTTCCATTGCTGTCTATGGCCAAACGCCAATTCCGCCTGAAAAAAAGGGTCCGGGACTTGTTTTCAGGCGGCAGGCGTACAGCGTTTGGCATGAGATGTGAACCATCTCATAGACCGCAATGGAAATTCGCCCCTCCAGCGTATCGAACATCGGGCGTTTTATCGCCAAGGTGTGAATGGAGCCTCACGGTGGAGGAGGAGTAGTAAGGTGAGTGCTGAATGTTTGTAAACACAGCAGGAAGGAGGTTTGCAGAAGGTCGAAGGTAAAGGTAGGGCTTTTAAAGCAACTGATCACCAATAAATGTTGGATGGTTTGGGGAGTGGGGGGGGTTTAAAGTGCCATTGACCACCATAGATTGTGGGATTGTTTTAACTGTGGGATTTTTTTTTTTTTTAAGTGTGTGTGTGGGGGTGGGGTTAAAGTACCTCAAGCCCTTCCTCCCCCTTTCTCTTCTTTTTGTTTTTAATACAATCTGTTTAGACAATCCTTTCCATTCTTTATTGTGCCTTTTGGCCTATTCTTCCCTTGCATTTATATCCATATAAACGTATATAGATATTGAACAGTCTGTATGTAATGAAAGTTTCCTGGGAAAAAAAAAAATTGAGTGAGGCCTCGTACACACGATGGGACATGTCCGATGAAAACGGTCCGGGGACCGTTTTCATCGGACATGTCCGCTGGCGGATTTTGGTCTGATGGCTGTACACACCATCAGACCAAATTTCCCGCGGACAGCGAACAAGATGACATGGCCGCGCCGTCGCGGCGACGTGCGTGACCCTGGAAGGTCAATGCTTCCACGCATGCGGCGAATCACTTCGACGCAATGCGAGGGCTTTCGGCCGAGCGGTCATGTCCGGTGAGTCGTACAGACGACCGAACATGTCCGACGGACAGGCTTCCAGCAGACATGTTTCTTAGCATGCTAAGAAACATTTGTCCACTGGAAACCTGTCCGATCCGCCGGAAAATTGTCCGGTCGGCCGTACAGACGACCGAACATGTCCGCGGAAACTGGTCCGTCGGACCAGTTTCAGCAGACATGTTCGGTCGTGTGTACGAGGCCTAAAAAAAAAAGTGCTGCTAGCCACCAATGATTGTGATGATTGTGGAATTATTTTTTAAAGGTAAAGAGATGAAAAGTAAATGTAGGTAATCTTTCTCTTTATATGGTAAAAGGAAAAGAACAGCGGTCATTAAAGCAGAAATACAGTCAAAGCCTGTTTGGCCATACTTCTCATGTGGGTCACAGAAGTGCACTCCTGTGACCCAGATGCAGCCAACAGCGGACAAAAGCCCGCTGTCAGCTGATGTCACAGAGCAGGTCCAGGATCTACAAGACCGTGTTGCATGACTGAGTAATTGTTACTTAAACTATCACAGCACTGAAAAAAATTCTGGAAATGAATGGGATATATAGGCTGGTATTCAATTGGTTAAATCATTCTTACAAGCATGAGGTTTAAAACAGTCAGTAGTTCACAATTGAATCCTCACACAGGCATGGCAATACTTTGGTTGGTTGACTGACTAAGTCTAGATTCACAACTATGTGGCTGCGCTTGATGCATTTTTCAGGCATGTTTTGCAATGCATTTTGTGTTTTTCAAACCCTTGTGTTTGTGTTTTTGCATGCGTTTTACGGATTTGTTTCTTCTTTTAACACACTGCATATAGCTGGTTACTAAGGAGGGGGCCTAAAAGCCGATTGCTGCATCCTTAACAACCGAAGAGTCATCAACTGTCAGCGGGGTTCCCTGTTGACAGCTGAATGCAAAAAAATAACAAATTGCAAAAAAACAGCGCGGGGTTCCTCTCCAGGTCAGGCCCCTCCCCCCCAAAGCACCTTGCCCCATGTTTATGGGGACAATGGCCTCTTCCTGACAACCCTGGCCGGTGGTTGTTGGGTCTGTGGGTGGGGGGCTCATTGAAATCTGGAAGCCCCCTTTAACAAGGGGTCCCCCAGATCCCACCCCCTATGTGAATGGGCATCGTACCCCTACCCATTCACCCCAAAAAGCAGTGAAATGTAGAAAAAACAGCTCCGAGCCAACTTCTCCCGATGACATCTTCTCCTGGTGCGGTGTTCTTCCTCGCTGCCAGTTACCCCCCAAAAAAGCAGTTTTTCTTCTGTCTTCCTCCGTTTTGTTGTCGCCCGCTGTGTGGCATCTCTTATATAACCATGGTGTGTGGCCATCCGATGACATCACCCAGAGAGCCCACCCCTTGTGAAATCACAAGGGGCGTGCTCTCCAGGTGACATCGTGGGATGGCCACACCCCATGACTATATAAATGATGCCACACAGCGGATGACAACCCAACGGAGGAAGAAAGCCACAGAAGAGGAGCGTGTTTTTTTTTTTGTGGGTAAGAAGGTGGGTAAGAAGACAGCAACAGGAGAAGACGGCATCAGGAGAAGATGGCTTAGAGTTATTTTTGTCAAAAGCCAGCTCTTGTCTTTTTCACATTTTACTACTTCTTGGGGTGAATGGGTAAGGGTATGATTTACCCGTGCACATACGGGGGAGAGGCAGGATCTGGGGGCCCCCCTGTTAAAGGTAGCTTCCAGATTCCAATAAATCCCCCGCCCGTAGACCCCGACAAGGGCCTGGCATGGACATCGGGGGGCCCCATGCCGTTTGTTTTATAACGGCAATTTTTATTTTTATTTTTACATTTAGCTTGTCAGTGGACAGCTGATGACTCATTGGGTGTTAAGGATGCCACAGCTGGCTTCCCAGGCCCCCTTCTTACAGGGAGTGCAGAATTATTAGGCAAGTTGTATTTTTGAGGATTAATTTTATTATTGAACAACAACCATGTTCTCAATGAACCCAAAAAAATCATTAATATCAAAGCTGAATATTTTTGGAAGTAGTTTTTAGTTTTAGCTATTTTAGGGGGATATCTGTGTGTGCAGGTGACTATTACTGTGCATAATTATTAGGCAACTTAACAAAAAAAAAATATATACCCATTTCAATTATTTATTTTTACCAGTGAAACCAATATAACATCTCAACATTCACAAATATACATTTCTGACATTCAAAAACAAATCAGTGACCAATATAGCCACCTTTCTTTGCAAGGACACTCAAAAGCCTGCCATCCATGGATTCTGTCAGTGTTTTGATCTGTTCACCATCAACATTTCGTGCAGCAGCAACCACAGCCTCCCAGACACTGTTCAGAGAGGTGTACTGTTTTCCCTCCTTGTAAATCTCACATTTGATGATGGACCACAGGTTCTCAATGGGGTTCAGATCAGGTGAACAAGGAGGCCATGTCATTGGTTTTTCTTCTTTTATACCCTTTCTTGCCAGCCACGCTGTGGAGTACTTGGACGCGTGTGATGGAGCATTGTCCTGCATGAAAATCATGTTTTTCTTGAAGGATGCAGACTTCTTCCTGTACCACTGCTTGAAGAAGGTGTCTTCCAGAAACTGGCAGTAGGACTGGGAGTTGAGCTTGACTCCATCCTCAACCCGAAAAGGCCCCACAAGCTCATCTTTGATGATACCAGCCCAAACCAGTACTCCACCTCCACCTTGCTGGCGTCTGAGTCGGACTGGAGCTCTCTGCCCTTTACCAATCCAGCCACGGGCCCATCCATCTGGCCCATCAAGACTCACTCTCATTTCATCAGTCCATAAAACCTTAGAAAAATCAGTCTTGAGATATTTCTTGGCCCAGTCTTGACGTTTCAGCTTGTGTGTCTTGTTCAGTGGTGGTCGTCTTTCAGCCTTTCTTACCTTGGCCATGTCTCTGAGTATTGCACACCTTGTGCTTTTGGGCACTCTAGTGATGTTGCAGCTCTGAAATATGGCCAAACTGGTGGCAAGTGGCATCTTGGCAGCTGCACGCTTGACTTTTCTCAGTTCATGGGCAGTTATTTTGCGCCTTGGTTATTCCACACGCTTCTTGCGACCCTGTTGACTATTTTGAATGAAACACTTGATTGTTCGATGATCACGCTTCAGAAGCTTTGCAATTTTAAGAGTGCTGCATCCCTCTGCAAGATATCTCACTATTTTTTACTTTTCTGAGCCTGTCAAGTTTTTCTTTTGACCCATTTTGCCAAAGGAAAGGAAGTTGACTAATAATTATGCACACCTGATATAGGGTGTTGATGTCATTAGACCACACACCTTCTCATTACAGAGATGCACATCCCCTAATATGCTTAATTGGTAGTAGGCTTTCGAGCCTATACAGCTTGGAGTAAGACAACATGCATAAAGAGGATGATGTGGTCAAAATACTCATTTGCCTAATAATTCTGCACTCCCTGTATACATTGTTTTAAACAGAAAAATAAAAAGGCAAAACACATCAAAAATCGCATCACAAATACAACACTTGCGTTTCTGGTGCGATTCCATTGAAGGCTATTAAAGCGGTAGTTCCCCCTCAAAAAATGTTTTACCCTTAGATTGAGGCTCATTTTGTCTAGGGTAATCGGCTAGTTGTTTTAAAATCGAAGCTGTACTTACCGTTGCAGAGAGCGATCTTCTCCGCCGCTTCCGGGTATGGTCTTTGGCACTGGGCGTTCCTTCTTGATTGACAGGCTTCCGACGGTCGCATCTATTGCGTCACGATTTTCCGAAAGTAGCCGAACGTCGGTGCGCAGGCGCCGTATAGAGCCACACTGACGTTCGGCTTCTTTCGGCTACTCGTGACGCGATGGATGCGACTGTCAATCAAAATAGGAACGCCCAGTCCCGAAGACCATACCCGGAAGCGGCGGAGAAGATCGCTCTCTACAACGGTAAGTACAGCTTCGACTTTAAAACAACTAGCCGATTCCCCTAGACAAAATGAGCATCAATCTAAGGGTAAAAAATTTTTGAGGGGGAACTACCGCTTTAAATGCAAAACGCAGAAAAAAAATTTGCACTCTCCAGTTTTAGCAAATCAACCCCTTTGTGTTTTACATTTCCACTTGGTAACTAGCAAAATTTAAACTGGAAACTTCCTTATATAATAATAGTAGATCAAGCTAGGAAATGAACACTATTTACAAAGTTGATTACTTTTCTGCTCTTGCTGCTTAGCACTGGTGATAATTTTTATTTATTTATTTTTCATTATAGGGATCCAATGAAGTAAATAAAGCACTTCTACACAAGATAAATAATGTGAAGAAAATCCATATTGTGCCATGCTGCTTAGAAGATAAATTTATTTTACGTTTTGCTGTTTGTGCTCGAACTGTTGAATCTAAACACATTACATTTGCCTGGAAACATATTGAAGAACTGGCCACTGAAATCCTAATGGAAAAAGGAGAACAAAAGTAATATAATGTGAAAAGGTGAGAATCTACTTTTGGACCCCCACTTTTCCCCCAGTTTATTGACTTTTGGATTTTATTCTTGCATACAGAACCATTCCAATTCCACTTCTTTTTGGTGGGTTTCTTTACTGAAAGCACAGAATTTCCCCCCAGAGTTTAGTGAATGTAGTTTTTCAAAATATACCCAATCATGTGCATACAAAATAAAAAAAATCTGTATTTTCATTTGCACGCGATTGGATGATGGAAGTCAGATCTTCTCATTTCTCTAAACTCTGGGTATAATCCCTTTGCAAAGTGAACATTCTGTTTAGTAAATCAACCTTTTGATCTCCTAGGAATCAGGGGCCAGATTCACGTAGGGGAGCGGCGGCGTAACGTATCGTAGATACGTTACACCGCCGCAAGTTTTCATCGCAAGTGCCTGATTCACCAAGCACTTGCGATGAAAACTTACGCCGGCGGCCTCCGGCGCAAGGCGGGCCAATTCAAATGGGCATGTGCCATTTAAATTAGGCGCGCTCCCGCACCGGACCTACTGCGCATGCTCAGTTTCGTAATTCCTGTCGTGCTTTGCGCGCCGTGACGTCATTTTTCCGAACGGCGACGCGCGTAGCGTAATTACGTATTCCCGGACGGCTTACGCAAACGACGTTCATTTTTAAATTTCGACGCGGGAATGACGGCCATACTTTATACAGCAATACGATTGCTGTGTAAAGTTAAGGCACCAAAAACGACGACTAACTTTGCGACGGGAAACTAGACTAGTGGCGACGTAGCGAACACTAAAATCCATCGTGAATCGCCATAACTCCTAATTTGCATACCCGACGCTGGTTTACGACGCGAACTCCCCCCAGCGGCGGCCACGGTACTGCATCCTAAGATCCGACAGTGTACAACAATTACACCTGTCGGATCTTCTGGCTATCTATGCGTATCTGATTCTATGAATCAGTCGCATAGATAGTCTGAGAGATACGACGTCGTATCAGGAGATACAACGTCGTATCAGGAGATACAACGTCGTATCTCGTCTGTGAATCTGGCCCCAAATGCCTTTCTGCAAGACAAAACAGTTGAAAAACAATATAGATCACATGCAAATGAAAACAGCTACTATCACTGAGACAAAGAACCTAATGTACAGATTCTCTGCTTTCAGAAAATACATAGGCCGGGATTCAGAGAGATCGGCGCATCTTTAGATAGGTGTAGCGCATCTGATATGCGCTACGCCAACGTAACTTGGAGAGGCTCGTACTATATTCACAAAGCACTTGCTCCCTTTCTTGCGCCGGGGTAACATAAATGGGCCGGCGTAAGCCCGCGTAATTCAAAGTAGCAAGGCAGTGGGTGTGTTGTATTATAATGAAGCGTGACCCCATGTAAATGCATGGCCGAACGAACAGCGCATGCGCGCGCATGCTCAGAATCACGTCGAATATACTCCCTAAGATACGGCGGGTCCATTCATGCGACGTGAACGTAACCTACGCCCAGCCCCATTCACGTACGACTTACATAAACAACATAAAATACGACGGCTGTTTCGACGTTTCCGACGTCCATACCCTAACCTGCTTTAAGAGGAGTAAAGTTACGCCGGACGTACGCCTTACACAAATGGCGTAGCTTAATGCAACGGGCGCAAGTACGTTCGTGAATCGGCGTATCTAGCTCATTTACATATTCAACGTGTAAATCGACGGAAGCGCCCCTAGCGGCCAGCGTAAATATGCACCCAAGATACGACGGCGTAGGAGACTTACGTCGGTCGTATCTTGCCAAAATTCAGGCGTATCTTGTTCCCTGAATACGGCACATAGATACGACAGCGCACATTTGGACTTACGACGCCGTATCTGGAGATACGTCATCGTAAGTCCTTTCTGAATCCCAGCCTCAATGTTTTGGAATTTTAAGTAATCTCCAGGCCTAAAATCTGCATTTTAACCAGTTCCCGCCCAGCCTATAACAATTTGACAGCCGAGTGGGACTGTTGTCATTCTGGGTGAACGTCATATGATGTCCTCCCAGAAAGAGTCGTGCATGATTGCTCACAGTGATCACGTGGTACAGACAGGGCCAATCACAGCACATCTATACCATGTGATTAGCTGTAGCCAATCACAGCTAATCACAAAAAACAAACTGAATCAAATTCATTCAGTAAAATGCGTGCTTATAGAAATTAAATTCACTGCTATAAGCAATCATAGTGTGTAAAAAATAAATAAACAAAAGACCCTTATCACTTACCCAGATAAGTAAAATGTTACTATGGTCACAATGTGTTAAAAACAAAAAAATTATAAAAAAAGACAATACAAATGTAAAAAAATAAATATATATTATTTGTTTGTACTCTCACCAGTCAGTGTCCCTGATCACCACCACACCAGTATATGCTGTACTTCATTGGTGACAGTTTGTAAAAAATAAATAGTGTGAAAATCTTTTTTATTCATTTCTTAATTTTCCAAACAATTATGACAAAAAATTATAACTTCAAAAAACTTGCCATGCCTCTTACTAAATAACTTTGACGGTTTACTTTCCAAAAAAGGGGTCATTTGGGGATGTCTGTACTGTCCTGACATTTTTGGGCCTCAAGAAATTAGATGTCCGCCAGTACATCAGGATTGATCAATTTTCATATACACCCTGATCCAAATTATTATGCCAATAATATTTTTCTCATTTACCTAAATAATTGATGAAAACAACACTCAGCATAATTCTCATGTTATCAACTTTTAAGAGTACAATTCAAATTTTATTGGACAAATCTCCTAATGATAAAAGTTTGTTTTTTCAAAATAAAAAAACTTACAATGCACTGTTCCAAATTATTACACACAGTCTAGGTTGTAAGGAACTGAAAATTGTCATTTGTTGTATTTGCAGCATATTTACTGAAATCAAAAGCTATTTCAAACTTTGAACAACATTTTAACTTTTTAAACATTTTAACAGGTCACGTTACATTTTAACATATGACCCCTTATTTGATAGCAGCTTCACAAGTCTTGCATCCATTGAACTTGTGAGTTTTTGGACAGTTTCTGCTAAAATTTGTTTGCAAGATGTCAGAATAGCCTCCCAGAGCTGCTGTTTGGATGTAAACTGCCTCCCACTCTCATAGATCTTTTGCTTGAGGACACTCTAAAGGTTCTCAATAGGATTGAGGTCAGGGGAGGATGAAGGCCACACCATGACTATCTCTCCTTGTATCCCCATAGCAGCCATTGATGCAGAGGTATTCTTTGCAGCATGAGATGGTGCATTGTCATGCATGAAGATGATGTTATTACGGAAAACATAGTTCTTCCTTCTGTACCAGGGAAGGAAGTGGTCAGTCAGGAACACTGCATACTTTGCAGAGGTCATCTTTACACCTTCAGGGACCCTAAAGGGGCCGACCAGCTCTCCTCCCATGATTCCGACACAAAACATGACTCCACCACCGCCTTGCTGATGTTGCAGTTTTGTTAAAACAGGGTGGCCGCCCACCAACCATCCACTACTCCATCCATCTGGACCATCAAGGGTTGCACGGCACTCATCAGTGAACCGAACTGTTTGAAAATAATTCTTTATGTATTTTTCTGCCCAATGCAGCCGTTTCTGCTTGTGAGCATTGGTTAGTGGTGGCCGAATGGAAGGTTTATGCACAGTTGCAAGACTCTGGAGGACTCTACACCTTGATATCCGTGGGACTCCAGAGGCACCCGCAGCTTCAAATATCTGTTAGCTGCTATGTAATGGTGTTTTAGCAGCTGCTCTGTTGATCCGATGCATGGATCTGGCAGAAATCTTCCTCAATGTGCCTTTATCTGCACGAAACCCGTCTGTGCTCTGAATCTGCCACAAATCTCTTAGTACTACGATGATCACACTTAAGTTTTCTTGAAATATCTAATGTTTTCATACCTCATCCAAGGCATTGAACTATTTCACTCTTTTCGGCAGCAGAGAGATCCTTTTTCTTCCCCATATTGCTTGAAAATGGTGCTCTGCTTAAAGCGGGGGTTCACCCAAAAATAAACTTTCTGACATCCCTCCAGCATACTGCTAACATCTGCAGTATGCTTTTTTTTTTTTTGTACTTATCGTTATACGAGCCCTTGTTATCCGGCTCCGAGGGGGGGATTACTTCCGGGTATAGGCGTTCCTAAGCAAAGAGGAGTTGATTGACGGGCTGCTAAAGCGCGTCACGCCTTCCGAAAATACCGAAAGTCACACTTGGGTGTTTACAGCGCCTGCGCAGTCAGCTCTACACGGCAGGCGCAGGCGCCGTAAACGCCTGAGTGTGACTTTGTGTATTTTCGGAAGGCGTGACGTGCCTTAGCAGCCGTCAGTCAACTCCTCTTCGCTTAGAAACGCCCATTCCCCGCAGGATTCCCCGCTCGGAGCCGGATAACATGGGCTCATATAACGATAAGTACAAAAAAAATAAAAAATAAAACAGCATACTGCAGATGTTAGCAGTATGCTGGAGCTAATGTCAAAAAGTGGATTTTTGGGTGAACCTCCGCTTTAATAATGTGGAACACCCTCCTTTAGTAGTTTTAATTGGGCTTACCTGGTAATCTAATTATCACAGGTGTCCAGGATTGTTTTCAGTGATCAAAAGAGCCCTGAGACACAATGCCATCCATTAAATTAAACTGAAAAACAAAATATTTAATCTTTGTGACACTGAAATAGAATTTGCATAATAATTTGGAACAGGGTGTAGATATATATCTCTACTGTATCTATCTATCTTTATATATATCAGAAAACAGGTGTATAATCAAAAGGCCTACAATACACCACTCGGCGCCAAACAGAAAAAAGTTTTGCTGAACCCAAAAAGACCACAGGATGGTCAACTGGAGAAAAACATAAATGTTGACAAAGTATTCTTTATAGCTTTAACAAGCAGAAAGGAACAACATATCTAAGCAGCTGTTTAAAAGTTAGCAAAATATAAAAATAGTAAAAAAAACATAAGAACAGTTCAAATCTGTGTCAGTCATATACTACAAACAGCGCTAATGTTGAGTGAAATGATATGTGGCCAACTCCACAAAGTAGTCTTTAGAAGAATTATGAATAAAACAGTGATTCAGAAAGTGTACATGGGTGTTCCTAGAGATGATTACAGAGTGCACCTTCCACCGAACTCTCCAGATCCACTACGTGAGAACACACTCCCCCTAGGGGTTTAAACTCACTAGAGCTTAATAAAAAGCCAGCCTTTAGAAGGAGTATTCATCTGAACCATACACTGTAATCAGCATCAATCACAGAGACACATGGATGATGGGAGCTCCAAATAAAGCTCTGCGTCCAAGCTGTCTTCTTTCTGCAGGATCCAGTCTGCTTCCTCCATATTGAATTGACCAGAATTGTGTGAAGTTCACTGTGCCTATCAATGACTGCCACTGTGCCCATCAAATGCCACTGCGCCCATCAAAAGTTGTCACTGTGAAACTCCCCACCTGCTCGCCGTCTGCCCGACACTTTCCCTATCTCGGTGGAGGGTCAGGCAGCAGGTGACGGCAGCAAGCTGTGGGACCTTGCAGTAGGTCAGACAGCGGCAAGCCGTCAGGTGACTGGTAACAGACCTGCACTTCCTGATTGGCGGAGAGGCGGTTCAGTGTTAGAAAAGCAAATATTCAATTTTCTAACACACCTGGGTGGACTCCGAGCGCAATGCTTTGCACTCAGAGTTCACCTTTTTTGAAGCCTATTAGAGCCTATGGCTCTAATTGGGTGCTTCACAAATCCCCCCCCCCCGCCGCTGTAATTCAGGCGCCCCATGTCTGAAAAGGGGCCGGACAGCTGAATAGATGAATCTATCCATTATTCATATAGGGGGGGGGGGGGGGTGGCAACGGTGCACCTTTAATGGACACAACGCCACTGCTGATAAGGCTGTATTTCATGGGCACTGGTAAGGTTGTATTCCATGGGCACTGGTAAGGCTGTATTTCATGGGCACTGGTATAGCTGCATTTAATTGGCACTGATCAGGATGCATTTCATTGGCAGGGCCGATCCTAGGCAGGGTGCACCCAGGCGCCTGCAGAGGTGGGGGTGCCGAAGTGGCAGAGTTCTCCCCTCCCTCCTTCTCTCCTTGTTTGTGTCCGTCCAGAACTGGAGTTCTGAGCATAGGTATATGTCTATCCAGAACTGATGTGTCTCTGACCATCTCCTGTACTATGTCTGCAGTCTCTGACCATCTCCTTTACTATGTCTGTAGTCTATGACCATCTCCTGTACTATGTCTGCAGTCTCTGACCATCTCCTTTACTATGTCTGTAGTCTCTGACCATCTTCTGTATTATGTCTGCAGTCTCTAACCATCTCCTGTACCTTGGCTGTAGTCTCTGACTGTCTCCTGTACTATGTCTGTAGTCTCTGACCATCTCCTTTACTATGTCTGCAGTCTCTGATCATCTTCTGTATTATGTCTGCAGTCTCTAACCATCTCCTGTACTAAGTCTGCAGTCTCTGACCATCTCCTGTACTAAGTCTGCAGTCTCTGACCATCTCCTGTACTAAGTCTGCAGTCTCTGACCATCTCCTGTACTAAGTCTGCAGTCTCTGACCATCTCCTGTACTATGTCCGCCGTCTCTGATCATCTCCTGTACTATGTCCGCCGTCTCTGATCATCTCCTGTACTATGTCTGCAGTCTCTGACCACCTCCTGTATTATGTCTGCAGTCTCTGACCATCTTCTGTACTATGTCTGCAGTCTCTGACCATCTCCTGTACTATGTCTGCAGTCTCTGACCATCTCCTGTATCATGTCTTTAGTATGTCTGGGGGCTCTTTCTAACAGGCTCTCTAACAGAAGCCCTCTCTGTGTCCATCAGAGAGGCCCTCCTCCAGGTCCCAATAAAGTACTCTGCTTCTCTTCCTGTATTTTGTTTATTGTTAATAGATCATGTAAGGATCCCAGGGTAATGAAGACTTTGTGGGGGAGCATCTCTGCGGTTGAGTCATTGCCATAGAAACATTTGTACTGGGGAGGGGTTAGTAAAATGACCACGCCCATGTGGGGGCGGCAAAGAAATATTTCTGCACCCAGGAGCCTGTGACCCTAGGATCGGCCCTGTTCATTGGCACTGGTAAGGCTGCATTTTATTGGGGGGGGGGGGGGGGGGGGCAGCGGATGTTGGGTACTTGTTCCCAGAGCCACAGCAGCGCACTTCTTTTTCTCAAAACCCAGGCATGTGCAGTGCGCTCCCTTTATCTTTATCCCAGCAACAGTGAGCTGGAAACAAGCACCCAGCATCTGTAGTGCCCCGGAAGGTATCCAAAAAAAAGAAATATCTATTAGGTGGGGGCTGTAGAAAATACAGATTGTATCTGCTATGCTTTTTTAAATGAATGCACAAAACCAGAAATACGGTGAAACAAAACTGACACAAAATCTTTTTTTTTTTTTTAAAGGTATGGATGACACCTTTCAAGGAGCGCACTGAAAAAAAAATCTTTTTAACATATACAGTATTTTAATGGAGATATATATATCTACTTTTTTTGTTGACAAAAATGTTATTGAAATGATGATCAGATGAAATAAATGTCAGGTTGTGATGTAAAACAAAGTGTGTTGTCTTCATTGTGATCAGAAAAAATGCTGCATACCAATAAAGATAAACAAACTAACATAATGTCAATTATTTTCCGGAAACCTTCCATGAAGAGACCTTTAAATGAGAGATGATCCCACCTACCAAATGGGACAAGAAGTAGCATGTACCACCCAACCACACCATAGTACCATCCAACCACACCATAGTACCATCCAACCACACTTTCTCAATGATTTCTTTCACAAAGATGTTATTTGGTTTAAAGGAAACATATAATGCATAATACTGGGCTGGAGCTGGTATAGTAACACAGGCTCAGAGATGTTGTAAATATGGATGAGCTGAACACCCCCTGGTTTGGTTCGCAGCAGAACATGCAAACAGACAAAAAATGTGTTCGAACATGCGAACACCATTAAAGTCTATGGGACACGAACATGAAAAATCAAAAGTGCTAATTTTATAGGCTAATATGCAAAATATTGTCATAAAAAGTGTTTGGGGACCTGGGTCCTGCACCAGGGGACATGCATCAATGCAAAAGAAAAGTTTTAAAAATTGAATTTTTTTGGGGAGCAGTGATTTTTTATTCTTTTTTAAAGGTTTTCACAGTGGCCCAGATTCAGGTACATTTGCGCGATATTTGTGGGGGAGCAGGGCAACGATTTTGCCCTGCGCCCCCGCAAATATTTTGCGCTGCCCTCGATTCACGGAGCAGTAGCTCCGTAAATTGCGAGGGCGCGCCGGCAAAATTGCCCGGCGTAAGCGCACGCAATGTAAATGATCCCGCCGGGGGCGGGAATCATTTAAATTAGGCGCGCTCCCACGCCGAGCGTACAGCGCATGCTCCGTCGGGAAACTTTCCCGACGTGCATTGCGGCAAATGACGTCGCAAGGACGTCATTTGCTTCAAAGTGAACGTGAATGCCGTCCAGCGCCATTCACGAATCACTTACGCAAACGACGTGAAATTCAAATTTCCCGTCGCGGGAGCGGCGGCTATACTTTAGCATTGGCTGCCCCTACTATTAGAAGGGGCAGCCTTGCGCTAAAGTTGCTGTACGGAGACTCCGTACCTAACTTGCGCAAGTTTGTGAATCAGTTGGTAGTATGCAATTTGCATACTACACGCTGATCACAATGGGAGCGCCCCCTAGCGGCACACACAAGAATGCAGCCTAAAATCTGCAAGGCATAAGAGCCTTATGCCGCGCAGATTTTAGGCTGCAGTCGGTGTAACGAGGTTCCTGAATCAGGAGCACTCGTTACACAGGAGCAAGTAAGCAATTGCGCCGTGTAACTTATGGTTACACGGGCGCAATTGCTTCTTGAATCTGGGCCAGTGTATTTATCTTTGATGGGTGAAAATTGTCCTTCGAGAGTTTCTACAAAAGGTTCTCTCTGGTTACCAACAAAGCTTCCAAGATTTAAGCTCCATACAAAGCGTGATGAGTTCATCATACAGCGACGGGAGGTCTCCGCTCTTAGATGTCGGGGAGCAGTGATTTTAATAATGCTTAAAGTGAAACAATAAAAGTGAAATATTTCTTTAAATTTCGTACCTGTGGTGTGTCTATAGTATGCCTGTAAAGTAGTGCATGTTTCCCGTGCTTAGAAAAGTCCCTGCAGCAAAATTACATTTCAAAAGGAAAAAAAGTAATTTAAAACTGATCGTGGCTGTAATGAATTGCCGAGTCCCGACAAAATTGCTAATTTTAAAGGCTTATATACAAGTTATTGACATTAAAAGTGTTTGGGGACCTGGATCCTGCCCCAGGGGACATGCATCAATGCAAAAAAAGTCATTTAAAACTGATCGCGGCTATTAATTGTCGAGTCCCGGTAATACAGATAAGTCATTGAAAAAAAAACAGCATGGGTCCCCCCCTTAGTCCATTACCAGGCCCTTTGGGTCTGGTATGAATATTAAGGGGAACCCCGAAAAACCGCGGGGGTCCCCTCCAAATTCCATATCAGGCCATTCAGGTCTTGTATATATATTAAGGGGAACCCTGCGCCATTCATTTTTTAAATGATGTGGGTTCCCCCAAAAAATCCATACCAGACCCTTCAGGTCTGGTATGGATTTTAAGGGGAACCCTGCACCAAAATAAAACAAAATGATGTGGGGTTCCGCCCAAAAATCCATACCAGACCCTTATCTGAGCACGCAACTTGGCAGGCCGCAGGAAAAGAGGGGGGGACGAGAGAGTGCCCCCCTCCTGAACCGTACCAGGCCACATGCCCTCAGCATGGGGGAGGATGTGTCCATGTTGATGGGGACAAGGGCCTCATCCCCACAACCCTTGCCCGGTGGTTGTGGGGGTCTGCGGGCGGGGGGCTTATTGGAATCTGGAAGCCCCCTTTAACAAAGGGGACCCCCAGATCCCAGCCCCCCCATGTGAATTGGTAACAGGGTACATTCTACCCCTAACATTTCACAAAGAAAAAGTGTGAAAATGTTAAAAATGACAGAAGACAGCTTGGGACAAGCCCTTTATTAAAAAATAAATAAACAATTCCAGCGATGTAATCCAGTCTGTCCAGAATTATAAACCATTCTTGATGGCCCGTGGTGATCTATTCTCCAGCGATGCTCTCCACTCCAGCGAGGAATGAAGCACGATCTTGCCTGCACGGAGGCACCCGACTAATGATGCGCAAGCAGTTTGACAGTATTTTTTATAACTGAGGGCGGGGCCACCTGTGACATGTGACCCCGCACCCTATAATGCGTCATGGGAAACCCCTGTGATGCATTAGAGGGAGCAGTGTCACCGTCCGCGTCGATTAGAAAAGAACTGTCAAACAGCTTGCGCATCATTAGGCGGGTGCCTCCTTGCAGGCAAGATTGTGCTTCGTTCCTCGCTGGAGTGGAGAGCATCGCTGGAGAATGGATCACCGCGGGACATCGAGAATGGATTACAACTCTGGACAGACTGGATTACATCCCTGGAATGTTTTTTTTAATAAAGGACTTGTCCCAAGCCGTCTTCTGCCATTTTTTAAATTTTCACACTTTTTCTTTGTGAAGTGGTAGGGGTACAATGTACCCCGTTACCAATTCACATGGGGGTCCCCTTTGTTAAAGGGGGCTTCCGGATTCCGATAAGCCCCCCGCCCGCAGATCCCCACAACTACCGGGCATCGGTATCGGGACCGATACTTGTACTTGGGGAAAATGCTCCGATACTTCACCCGATACCTAACTTTCCCTGTATCCTCCTCCACTTCCCCCCATCCGTTCTGCTCTCCCCCTCCACGCTCCGTGTCCCCCTCCATGCCACTGCTATCCTCCTGGGTTCTGCTCTCCCCCACCATGCTCTGTGTCCCCCCTTCTGTACCGCTGCTATCCTCCTTGGCTCTGCGCTCCCTCTCCATGCTCCATGTCCGCTGTTGTCCCCCACTGTCCCGCTGCTGCCACCCTCCGTGCCGCTGCTCTCCCCCTCCGTGCCGCTGCACTCCCCCTCCGTGCCTCTGCTGTCCCATTCCATGCCGCTGTTGTCCCCCACTGTCCCACTGCTGCTACCCTCCATGCCGCTGCTCTCCCCCTCCGTGCCTCTGCTGTCCCATTCCATGACGCTGTTGTCCCCCACTGTCCCGCTGCTGTTACCCTCCGTGCCGCTGCTCTCCCATTCCGTGCCGTTGTTGTCCCCCACTGTCCCGCTGCTGTCACCCTCCGTGCCACTGCTCTCCCCCTCCGTGCCGCTGCTCTCCCCCTCCGTGCCACTTCTGTCCCATTCCGTGCCGCTGTTGTCCCCCACTGTCCCGCTGTTGTCACCCTCCGTGCCGCTGCGGTCACCCTCCATGCCGCTGCTGTCACCCTCCGTGCCGCTGCTGTCCCCCTCCGTGCCGCAGCTGTCCTTCATGCTCCGCTCTCCCCCTCCATGCTCTGTGTCCCCCCTCCTTGGTGTCACTCTCCATGTCCTCCTCCTCCACCCCCTCTGTCAGGATGGAGAGCGGCGGAAGGAGCCGCTGAACCCGGCTCCTACCTTTTCCGAATGAACAGAGTCAGTGATCACTGACTCTGTTCATTCATATAACTGAAACATCGTAACCTGTGTTTACAATGTTTCAGTTTATGAATGGATAGAAGCCTCTATCTTCTCTCCATTCATTTTCAGTGCAGCTGAGAAAGGGACTGTCCTTAGTCCCTTTCTCTGTCTCAAAGGGGAGATATCAGAGGTCTGTTAAGACCCCTGATATCTCACCAAAGCCCCCCCCCCCCCCAACAGGGCTGAATAAAAAAAAAATTGCAATAAATAATTAAAAAATTTAAATGTAAATAATAATAATAATAAAAAAAACACACTGACACTACCCCCCCCCCCCAAAAAAAAAATCACTTTAAAAAAAAAAATAGTAAAAAATAAAAATTGTGTAAAAAAAAAAAAAAAAAAATACCGCCACTGACACATGACATTAAAAAAAAAGTATCGGTATTCGGTATCGGCGAGTACTTGAAAAAAAGTATCGGTACTTGTACTCGGTCTCAAAAAAGTGGTATCGGGACAACCCTAGTTGTGGGGATGAGGCCCTTATCCCCATCAACATGGGGACATCCTCCCCATGTTGAGGGCATGTGGCCCACAACCTGCGGCCTGCCAGGTTGCGTGCTCGAAAAAGGGTCTGATATGGATTTTTGGGGGAACCCCACACCATATTTTTTTTTGCAATGGGGCTCCCCTTAAAATCCATACCAGGCCTTAGGTCCGGTATGGATTTTGAGGGGACCCCTACGCCATTTTTAAAAAAAATTGGCGCAGGGTTCCCCTTAATCTCCATACCAGACCTGAAGGGCCTGTTATGGAATTTGGAGTGACCCCGCGTTTTTTTTTATTTTGGTTCGGGGGTTCCCCTTAATATTCATACCAGACCCAAAGGGCCTGGTAATGGACTAAGGGGGAACCCATGCTGTTTTTTTTCAATGACTTATCTGTACTGCCGGGACCCGACAAATTCATTATAGTCGCGATTGACAGCTCCCCCTGCTGTCAATCAAAGTCAGTAAGCCAATGAGGAGGGAGAGGGGGCGGGGCCAATCCACATTTCTTGGCTACTCTGTGCAAAAACATTATGCATAGCAGGTAGATATAACATGTTTGTTATTTTTAAATGAAAAAAAAAAAAAAAAACACGACTTTAGTATCCCTTTAAAGGGCATCTAGGAGAATGGAGGGTGGTATCTGTCAGGGCTGAAAAAGATGGATGTAAACCCTTACATATACCCAGTGAAGTGATAAGTATAAGTTTTATATGTATATCTGCTGTCTTCAGCTTGCTATATTCTTTAGAAATCTAACATAGTTTATAATTTCTACTTCCCCATTTAGCAGTAGCAGTGTAGTCTTGGCATACACTGTGTGACAGCTGATTGGAGGAAAGGCACACATATGCTGTGACAAGACAAGATCTCTGCTAATCTATTTATAGCACCCACCCCAACACAAATTTCAGGCTGATTTTATCTCGGTTGTTGGAGAACTTGTCAAAAGTTATCATGATGATAACAGAAGAACGGAGCAGCAGAAAGACACAGGACTTAGGGCTTTGAAGAGAGATTTAGTAAACACTACAGATATATGTGCCAAGGTCAAATTTCATGAAATTGGTTTACATCTTCTTTAACCCCTTCCATACAGGGCATTTTCACCCCCTTCCTGCCCAGACCAATTTTTAGTTTTCAGCGCTGTTGCACTTTGAATGACAATTGCATGGTCATGCAACACTGTACCCAAATTAAATCGTTATTTCCCCCCCCCCCACACAAATAGAGCTTTCGTTTGGTGGTATTTGATCATCTCTGCGGTTTTTATTTTTTGCGCTATAAACAAAAGAAGAGTTACAATTTAAAAAAAAAATATATATATATTTTTTACTTTTTTATTTGATAAATATCACATTTTTTTTTTTTCCTCAGTTTAGACCGATGCGTATTCTTCTACAGATTTTTGTAAAAAAAAAAATAGCAATAATCGTATATTGATTGGTTTGCGCAAAAGTTATAGCGTCTACAAAATAGGTAATAGATTTATGGCATTTTTATTTTATTATTTTTTTTACTAGTAATGGCGGCGATCTGCGATTTTTTTACTGTGACCGCGACATTGCGGCGGACACATTTGACACGTTTTTGGGACCATTCACATTTATACAGCGATTAGTGCTATAAATATGCACAGATTACTGTGTAAATGTGACTGGCAGGGAAGGGGTTAACGCTAGGGGGCACTGAATGGGTTAAAATGTTCCCTAAAGTGTGTTCTAACTGTAGGGGGGAGGGGACTTACAAGGGGAGGAGACCGATGTGTGTTCCTCTGTTCTGGAAACATAGCATAAGTCTCCTCACCTCTGACAGGATGTGGGTGTTTACACACCCAGATCCACACTCCTGCCGTGATCACCGGCAATCACGGGTGCCCGGTGGCAATCGCGGTCGCCGGGCGCGCGTGCTGGGTCACGAGCGGTGCCGCGAGTGCGCGCACGCTCCCTAGATCGCCAGGAACAAAGGACGTCATATGACATCCATCCGGATCGAGGGAGGGTTCCTGCCGGCGTCATTTTACAATGGCCCGGTAAGGAAGGGGTTAAGGGAATAAAGATGTAGGAGAGCACTGGTGTGGGAAAGGGTGGGAGAAAAAAGAAGGGAGAAAATGAAACTGGTGATAAAAGTTTTTCTAAATTCCAGGTTCCCTGTGTACCAATATACCATTAATGTACTTATTTTGCCGAAAAGATACAGATTTCTGTTTCTCTTAGCCCAGGCGTTACTTCAGCCTCAGTGTCCTATTGGAAACTCCTCCATTAGACGTCCTGAATTTGGTATTAGGCTCCATTCACACTAGTGCTGTACCTGTGGAAGTGGGTGGGAGCGATCTCCTGGAGGAGGAGGACAGGTGCAGGGTGTGTTAATGAGGTCAGCTGGTGAACTACTGGTTCTTTTGAAATTGCATGACTTTGGAGTGCCAACTTTAAAGTAGTGCAGGAACCTTTTCAAAGTTGCGCTTTTTAAGTCAAATGGATTGGAACGGGTGCCATTGATATCAATGGGCTGTGAATTGTCATGCGACTTTGTGTCCAAGATCACACTAGTGTGAACAGAGCCTTAGCCCAGGTTCACACAGGGCGCCTCCCTGACCCAAAGCACCCACCCCCCCATGTTGAGGGCATACGGCCTGGTATGGTTCTGGAGGGTGGCGCTCGCTCGTCACCACCCCCTTTCCTGACCGGCCAGGCTGCATGCTCGGGTAAGGGTCTGGTATGGATTTTGGGGGGACCCCCACGCCGTTTTTTTCAGCGTAGGGGGTTCCCCTTAAAATCAATACCAGACCCAAGGGCCTGGTTTGCTCTTGGATGGGGAACCCATACCCCCTCAAGATTCATAGCAAACACAGTGCCTGGTATTGGCGGGGATCTAAGTCAGATCCCCATTCATTGAAGTCGGACGCGTCTCTGACTTCAAGTCGCGGGGCAAAGTCGGATCCAAAGTAGTACGACTGTTGTGTTGTACCAGTGTGAACCCAGCCTAAGGCTAGGTTCACACTGCTGCGAACTCTATTGCGAATTTGAGCCGTTGCGATTTCTCAAATTCGGAAGTCATTTAAATTACACAGTTTAACATTAGTCAATGCGTTGAGAATATAAGCTGGGGGAAAAAAGGGTCCTGTGCGAGTTTAATCCGTGTGCGATGCAAATTCAGCTCTATAGACTGGCATTCCCTGAAATCATGGCAAATTCGCTGAAATCGTGGTAAAATCCTGCGATTTTGAATTTGCAGCAGTGTGAACCTAGCCTTAGACCCCTTTCACACTGAGGAGTTTTTCAGGCGATACAGTGCTAAAAATAGCGCTGCTATACCGCCTGAAAAACTCCTGCACTGCATACTCAATGTGAAAGCCCGAGGGCTTTCACACTGAGGCGATACGCTGGCGGGAGAGAAAAAAATCTCCTGCCAGCAGCATCTTTGGAGCGGTGAGAGGAGCGGCGTGTATACCGCTCCTTCCCATTTAACCACTTGCTTACTGGACACATATACCCCCCTCCTGCCCAGGTGAAATTTCAGCTTCCGTCACTGCGTCGCTTTAACTGACAATTGCGCGGTTGTGCGACGTGGCTCCCAAACAAAATTGACGTCCTTTTTTCCCCACAAGTAGAGCTTTCTTTTGGTGGTATTTGATCACCTCTGCGGTTTTTATTTTTTGCGCTATAAACAAAAAAGAACGTACATTTTGAAAAAAAAATACAATATTTTTTATTTGTTGCTATAATAAATATCCCAATTTTTTTTTTTAAAAAAAACATTTTTTTCCGTCTAGGCCGATACGTATTCTTCTACATATTTTTGGTAAAACAAAAAAAAAAAAATCGCAATAAGCGACTGGTTTGCGCAAAAGTTATAGTGCATACAAATAGGGGACAGAATTATTATTTTTTATTATTTTTATTTTTTACTAGTAATGGCGGCGATCTGCGATTTTTATTGGGACTGCGACATTATGGCGGACACATCGGACACTTATGACACATTTTTGGCACCATTCACATTTATACTGCAATCAGTGCTATAATTACTGTATAAATGTGACTGGCATTGAAGGGGTTAACACTAGGGGGTGAGGAAGGGGGTTAAATGTGTACCCTGAATAGTGTTCTAACTGTAGGTAAGGAGGGGGACTGACTGGGGGAGGTGACCGATCTGTGTCCCTATGTACAAGAGACACAGATCGCTCTCCTCTCTCCCTGACAGCACGCTGTCTCTGTGAGAGCCGGCAATGAGAAATGATCTCATATGTTCACATATGAGATCATCTCTCATTGGCCGCACAGATCGCATCGCAAACGGCCACTCCGATTGGCGGTTCACGGCGATCTGTGATTGGCTGTGTCCAAGGGACACGGCCAGCACAGAGTTTCCCGCTGCGCGCTCTGGAGCGAGGAAAGGGGCGGACGTCATTTGACGTCCTCCTGGATATTCAGGTCCGCGCTGAAGCCGTCATTCGGCTATAGCGTGGGCCTCAAGTGGTTAAAACAATGGGAAACGGCGGCAACACCGCCCGCAATGCGCCTCTGCAGAGGCGCATTGTGGGCGGTATTAACCCTTTATCAGCCGCTAGCGGGGGTTAATACCGCACCGATAGCGGCCGAATACTGCGGCAAATTCGACGGTATATTGGCGCTATACCATCACCGCGGCTCCTGCCCCAGTGTGAAAGGGGCCTTAAGGACGGAAGAACCAGTACAATGAAGTAGTTCACCAGCTTACCTCATTAACACACCCTGCACCTGTCTGCCTCCTCCCTCCCACCTTCACAGGTTAAACATTTCCAATGCAATCAGCAATCACTGTTCTCACTAAATATACAGCAATCAAATCCCCCCCCCCCCCCCCCCTATGTTACATAGATCACAATGCATATGAATAGAGCTGTAGTATTGAAAACAGGAGAAGTGTGTCCTGGAAGTTGTGTAAGATCACCATACACTATGCAATCTGATTGTACAATCTCATTTAGATCTACCATCAACTATGTAGTGCAAGGGCCTACCTGATTGGCTACAGAGTGATTGGATAGATAGGTGTCTCCTACTATTATATCGTTTTGGTAAATCTAAAAGGAAATCATACAGAGATTGTACAATCAGATTGTGTAGTGGCAATGTGTAAAGTGTTGTATTAATAGTCAGCAATAAATAAAAACCTGTAATAAATAAATCTTTTCTTTTTTTCTAGATAGAAAATTACTATTGCAACAAACAGATGCCATTCATACTAACAATAAGGATATCTATACCCATAGGTGTGCGCAGCCAAATGCATTAGGGTGTTCACCCCAAAGATCAAACACACACTATCGATCACTCACTGTGTTAATTCAGAATGGGAAGGGGCCAGTAAATTAAATATTTATGGGCCCCTTCCCTCACTCACTGTGAAATATCCCCACAGCAACAGCAGTCAGGAGAGGAGAGGCGGGAATTCGGAAGTGCTGTGGGTGGAAGGGCTAGGCCAGTAGGGGAAATCTGTGCTTCACAGGATGATTAGGGTGTGCCTGGGCACACCCTGTGCGCACGCCTATGTCTATACCAGTGCTTCTGAACTCCAGTCCTCAAGTACCCCCAACAGGTCATGTTTTCAAGTCTTCCATTATTTTGCACAGGTGATTTGATCAGTTTCACTGCCTTAGTAATTACCACAGCTGAGGGAAATCCTGAAAACATGGCCTGTTGGGGCGCCTTGAGGACTGGGGTTGAAAAACACGGATCTATACCATGTTAGAAAAATGGTAAGAAAAAATAAAAAAAAGAACATTCAACACCACAGGAGAGGATTCACCATATATATAGATCAGACCAAAATGAGGGACAAATGAGGAGGAATGAGGGACATTTCTCCAAATCAGGGACAGTTAGGAGCTATGCCGCGCCTCTAAAAAATGTCCCATAGCAGCTATATAAGGTAATGAATAATAGAGTATGGAACCTGCCTGTCCCTTTCCAATGTATGTCCGTCACTGTACTATTCTAGATAAAATCCCTTTAAGACACCCAGGTAATCTGAGGAAAATTCGCTAAATACTTTGCCGATACAAACATATCACAGCAATGCTGTATTTATGGACTACACAAAAATGGCCGATAACTAGTCTTCGCTGCATCCCGTTAATTCACGGAGAGAGTCTTATCACGTGATCAAAAGACATTGTCAGCAGCCGAGACTTCAGCCGCTAGAGCGGGATTTTGTGTCTCCAGTACAGGAAGAGAGTGGCGTGCTGATTACGTTGTCGGTACATGAATACTCCGCGGGAATACCGAGGTTGTATCTGAGAGGAAGGCAGCTGAGTGTCAGCGGTAAGTGTGAGGATGGCAATGTATTGAACGTTCGTCTAGCTTTATTATTGTGTAATGGCACTATTGTATGCAGCTCTTGGAGTCCGCTATAAGAACGCTCTCTATTTTGCTGCAGTCTGATGATTTGCAGGTATTACTTTCATCCTTTCGCTGTGACACTCCAGGTACAAGATTCATTTCTTTCTGTTCTACCAGCAAGTTGAATAAAAGAAAATGAATGGATTCTGCCGTGCACACACTCAGTGTTAATGAGGAAATCCCTCCCTCTGAGCTTTTGAGTTCTGACAGCAGAGAGACTTCCCCCCCGCCATAATTCACTGATCACCGCTATTGGCTATATCCAGTGACACTTATACCCACCGCCATAATTCACTGATCACCGCTATTGGCTATATCCAGTGACACTTATACCCACCGCCATAATTCACTGATCACCGCTATTGGCTATATCCAGTGACACTTATACCCACCGCCATAATTCACTGATCACCGCTATTGGCTATATCCAGTGCCCCTTATACCCCCTGCCATAATTCACTGATCACCGCTATTGGCTATATCCAGTGACACTTATACCCCACCGCCATAATCCACTGATCACCGCTATTGGCTATATCCAGTGACACTTATACCCCTCCGCCATAATTCACTGATCACCGCTATTGGCTATATCCAGTGACACTTATACCCCCCGCCATAATTCACTGATCACCGCTATTGGCTATATCCAGTGACACTTATACCCACCGCCATAATTCACTGATCACCGCTATTGGCTATATCCAGTGACACTTATACCCCCCGCCATAATTCACTGATCACCGCTATTGGCTATATCCAGTGACACTTATACCCCACCGCCATAATTCACTGATCACCGCTATTGGCTATATCCAGTGACACTTATACCCACCGCCATAATTCACTGATCACCGCTATTGGCTATATCCAGTGACACTTATACCCACCGCCATAATTCACTGATCACCGCTATTGGCTATATCCAGTGACACTTATACCCACCGCCATAATTCACTGATCACCGCTATTGGCTATATCCAGTGCCCCTTATACCCCCCGCCATAATTCACTGATCACCGCTATTGGCTATATCCAGTGCCCCTTATACCCCCCCGCCATAATTCACTGATCACCGCTATTGGCTATATCCAGTGCCCCTTATACCCCACCGCCATAATTCACTGATCACCGCTATTGCCTATATCCAGTGACACTTATACCCCCCACCATAATTCACTGATCACCGCTATTGGCTATATCCAGTGACACTTATACCCACCGCCATAATCCACTGATCACCGCTATTGGCTATATCCAGTGCCCCTTATACCCCCCGCCATAATTCACTGATCACCGCTATTGGCTATATCCAGTGCCCCTTATACCCCCCGCCATAATTCACTGATCACCGCTATTGGCTATATCCAGTGCCCCTTATACCCCCCGCCATAATTCACTGATCACCGCTATTGGTTATATCCAGTGCCCCTTATACCCCCCCGCCATAATTCACTGATCACCGCTATTGGCTATATCCAGTGACACTTATACCCACCGCCATAATCCACTGATCACCGCTATTGGCTATATCCAGTGACACTTATACCCACCGCCATAATCTACTGATCACCGCTATTGGCTATATCCAGTGACACTTATACCCACCGCCATAATCCACTGATCACCGCTATTGGCTGTATCCAGTGGAGCTTAAACCCACCACCATAATACACTGATCACCGCTATTGGCTTTATATCCAGCGGCACTTATACCCCCTACCATAATACACTGATCACAGCTTTTGGCTGTATCCAGTGGCGGTTCTACCCACAACCATAATACACTGATCACTGCTATTGGCTGTATCCAGTGGCGCTTATACCCACCTCCATAATACACTGATCACCGCCATTGGCTATATGCAGCGGCACTTATCGAGCAAAGATCTTCTAACTGGCTGCTTGTATAGAACTTGATTGATTGATTGACTTCTGCACAACAAGCCTGACCATAGATTAAGACTGAATACAAGTACCAATACTTTTTTAGTACTGGCCGATTACTGATACTTTTTTTAATGTCATGTGACAGTGGCACCAATATGCAGCACTCATGATGCGTGGGCTGTCATTCGTTTTTACAATGCTTTCTTTTTTTGGGGGTGGGGAGACGGTGCCAGTGTGTTTCTTTTCTTATTATTTTTACAATTTAGCCTTTTCAATATTTATTTAATACAATTCCTTTTTTTTTTCCATGTTGGGGGTGGCTTTGGTGAGATATCAGGGGTTCTTTGCAGACCTCTGACATCTCCCTTTTTGAGACAGGGAAAGGGACTGAGGACAGAGATTCCCCAGTTCCTTTCACAGCAGCCTCAGCTGCACTGAAGATGAATAGACAGGAGACAAAGGCATTGAAGCATTGTAAACACAGTAATCACTGACTGTTCATTCAGAAAAAGGAGCCAGTAAATGACATTTACCGGCTGTTTTCTTTCGCTCTCCATCCTGACAGATCGAGGACAGAAGGGGACTGGAGGAGCATGAAGGGTAATTATCAGAGGAGGATATGGGGGATAGTCAGGGGTGATTAGTGCAGCGCTGGGGGGAGTTACAATCACCGGTCTCCCTGTATACATTTCAATAAAGTAACTGAAAGCCGTGCGGGGGCCCGAAGGAGAAGCGGCTGTCAGCTTCTTTATTGAAATGTATACAGGGAGATCGGTGATTGTAACTCTCCCCCAGCATCGCACCAATCACCCCTGACTGCCCAGGTTTCGGATTAAGCATCGGAGCATTTGCCCGAGTATGATACTCGGGCAAATGCTTGGTATTGGCACCGATAGGGTTGCTTCGATACTAGAATTGCTAATTTTTAATATATAATCCCTGGAATGTGACGCTAGCACACTCGGCTGTTTCTTGGCATCCTCTTTGCACTGAGATCCTTGACCTTGGTGTCCTTTGATATAGTAATGTACACTTTTGTGAGGGCTGGCCTACCTTCTTTTTCCCCCTGCAACTCTCTGGTGTTGCTTGTTTTTAGATAGAATAATGAGGGGTTAAAGCTGAATTCCGGGAAAACAAAAACTCCTCATTTCTCTTATCGTCCATGGACGGACACAGCTCCTTAAATCTTGACAAGTGGGTTATGTTCCCTGTTTACAGGAGAGGACTAGGCAGAAACATGTTAAATACATGTTACATTAACAGAGTTGAACAGCCCCACCCAGGGGGCGGTCCCTCCAGACATAACCCTCCTCACTACAGCTTGCAGCCTCAGTTTCGTTCTTCCTAGCAAGGAGAAGGAAGTGCTCCCTTTGGGCCCAGCGCCCTGAGGAGAAATTTTATTTTATTTTATTTACTTTTTCTTGAAGAATCTTCTTTCAACTGTCGGCTGAAAGACAGGCTGGATCCCCCCCCCCCCCCTCCTGAGGGGAGTCCAAAAGCTACTCCAACAATGGTCGGGTGGCCTTCACTCCTGGGTGGGACGGTGCAATGTACTCAAAATGACCGTGTTACCCAAGTTCTTATACCTGCTACAGGCACTCCCGATTTTTATCCCGGGGAGCTACTTTAAACAAATACACGCGGCATTCACTCACTACTTGTGGGCGGGAGGGAGGCCACGCATACAGAGAAAAATACTCTCCCTGCCGAAAATCCATGGTGGGCTGGCACTCCCGGACGTAAGGACATACTACCAAGCCACACGGCTGGTGCGTCTCCTGGACTGGTGTCACCACGAGAACTCCAAACTCTGGGTCCAGGTGGAACAGGAACAATCCGTGATACCGCTACACAGAGCCCCTTGGTGCATAGCAGACCTGCCCCCGCAACTCACTAAACACCCGTTGATAGGGCACACGACTAGTACATGCGCACGTCTCTTCACACAATTCTTCCTATCCAGCCAAAACTCCCCTCTACGCCCGGTGATTGGACATCCCAAATTTGATCCGGGTCTTCGAGACCGTATATTTTTAGACCTTAGCAGAACCGGACTCTTCCAGGCGTCACACTTCAGCGCTCGGGGGAAATGGAAATCGGCGGTTGAGCGAGCAGACCCCGTCGGGCCGTTTAAACTTGACTTTCTAAGAGCGAACCAAGTGAACCATTTCTTAGGTGGCCTTCCCCCCCCCCCCCCCGGCGAAGACTCACAGACCACCCAAACAGCCCTGGAAGACCTTTGCACTGAGACTGGACCGCTCCCACATGCACTGTCCTTGCTATACTCCTTGCTAAACACCCCCCCTGATGGTTACCAGGTCCCAGCCCTCGCTAAGTGGGAAAGGGACCTAAACGTTCAATTCTCACCCCCCAAAAAACAAAACATACTCAGATTCACCCACAAGTCCTCCATCTGCTCCAGAACACAGGAGACGAATTATAAGATCCTCATGCAGTGGTATAAGACCCCAGATCTCCTGAGTAAAATTTTCCCAGCCTCTGACCCCACTTGTTGGAGATGCAAACAAGACAGAGGTACCATCCTTCATGTCTTCTGGTCCTGTCCACGGATCAGGGGGTTCTGGGAAGAGGTGCGCCGAAATTTACAGAGAGCACGGTGCCGGATGACCCGGCTTACTTCTTGCTCCACGCGACGGACATGCCGGCCGGAGCATATAAAAAATCGATTATCCGCCATCTCCTGGACGCGGCAAGGGCGTGCGTACCCCTTCACTGGAAATCCACCCATCCGCCAACGACGGCGCTCTGGCTCAAGAAGGTGGACGAGATCAGTTACATGGAGGACCTGGTCCTTACTGGCCAACAAAGGCAGGAAGCTTACACCAAGACCTGGCAGATCTGGAATATATTTAAATATTCGGAGGAAGGACAGTCCCTCAGAGGGACGGTCTGACCTCAGTCGAACTACAGGAGAAACACTAATAAAACATCGAACCTCGGGCACTCGCGAGGTAACTAACGCCCGTGAAGGGCGCCTTGGGATACCCATGCCTGCGCGGCATCCCCCCCCCTCTCCCCCCCCCCCCCCTCACCTTTGCAAAGAGGCTTGGTCTGCCACGCCATACCCCATGACTCCTGGGGTGGCCGGTGAGCTTTGCTCCGAGGTCCACATATGACTGGGCTGTGGTTTTGTCTCACTCACAGTGGACCGGGCCGACAGCTACCTCCATTTCGGTTGTAGTTCTGTCAGGAATGCGTCAGCGAGTCCTCGCTTGGACGGGTAAGTACAGTCCCTCCTGCTTCGGTGGGTTGGTACGGCTGGGCATTCCTGGGGTTTGGGGGTCCCTTCCCCTTACTTCCCTGCTCCTTTCCCTTGCTGCATTGCTAACATTGCCGCTGTCAGGGGGGAGGGGGCCTTCCTGAGGGGACTGTGTTATCTGGCCTGTGTTTTTTCTTTTTTGTATTGGGCTTTCCTGTGAGGTAAAAAGCCCTGTGATGAGCACAGATGTTTATGATTATACTTCAGCAGACGCTGACTGATTGGTGACACCTGTAACAGTTTTGCTTTTTATGCTGTATCTGTGTCTTATCCTTAAGTAAAAAAGCCCTAGGAGGCTTTTCCTGTTTAAACACAGGTCCCTGCAGAAGTTACCTCACGGTTCTTTTCCTCACAGGCAGCGCTGGGCAGTCTCCTCCTGAGGGAGTCCCCTGGTTAACCCTGGTCAGCGCAGCAAGTGGGTGAGAGGCCCTGAATAGGGCTCTAGGAGCTTTTGTCTATTTGTATGGACAGGTGTGCATATTATAATACACACTATGTAAATATTGGAGTCAGTATCTGGGTCCTTCCCCACATGCTGGTGGTGGCAGCAGGTGTAAGCACCTGGGATTCCCACAGAGTTTTTATTGTTAGTCCTGGACACAGTTTGTGCCAGGGTGGGGGTGGACTGCGGGCGGGTGGTAAAAGAGTGCCCCCTTCCCCCGTTATCCCCTGGGGAATGCTCTGTTATGAAGCCATGGACCAGGTACCTAGTTAAAAAAAAGCAGAATAAGGCATTTATGGGTGCGCTTTTTACTGCTGCAAGGGACTCTCCTAAGCTGCATAGTGCAGCTGGGTTTCCGCCGAGGGCTCGGTCTTTTTTGGATTACACAAATTAGACCGCTGTGCAGGTTTTTTCCTTCTGTGCCCTTCTTTGATAATTTCTGAGATGCGGAATGAGAAAAGCCGCTGAGGGCTTTTGTAGTCCCTCACCGCCGGGCGGGAACCCCCGCTTGTATAGATCTGACTGATAGAAGATCCGAAGTACTGACCCGTTCCATGTTTACCATGCTGGGGTCTGGCTTGCGGCCTATTGTGGCCACTACACTGGGGTCTCAGTCGGCGCTGGCGCCATTTTTTGGGAGGTTTTTCAATTACATTGAAAACTCCCATTGGCGCCCATTTTGTCGTAGCCGCGCTATGGCACAGCTTACATTGTGCCGGCCATTTTCCTGTGGCCACGTTCTGAACGCGCCGGCCATCTTGGAGTAGTTCTGACCCCTAGTGCTGTATACAACTCACAGAGTGAGCATTTTGCACCAGACAGTGGAGGAGCGCCGACTCTCTCCTGAGGTTATTAGCCTAGCGGACCAGCTGGTCCAGGTCCTCATATAGGTCTGTGATGCTTCATTGAATGCTGCGCCCTGGGCGTCTGTTTCAGAATGGTTTTATGCACACGGTGGTGTAGTGCTTAACTCCATTACTTGGCAGCAAGAGAGTCATTGGTTCGAATCCGCACACTGATGCCAATCTGCCTGGAGCTTGCATTGTCGCTCCCTGTGTCTGCGTGGGTTTCCTCCGGGTACTCCGGTTTCCTCCAAAGACATGTGTGCATACACCTTCATAATATACATACACACTATGTGTGTATATTATTTAGGGGCAACCATCCCAGGCCGTCAAAGGCCCAGCTGGGGGACTAATCCGTCCCTGGGTGCGTAAGCCGATCACGCCGGCACCCAAATCCTGCCAATGTATGTAGCCTTCACTTCCTGTCTCTAGGTGGGAGGGGCGGCTTGCAGGTTCACAATTCGGTGAAACCTCCCTGCTCTCCTACCAGTGGGTCTGCGAGGTGGTCTCTTCGGAGTACTAGATAGGGTTTCCTCCTATCCACAGAACAAAGTTCTTTCCTTGTGTCTTCCTCTCCCGGCCCGTCGGTCTGCCTTGGGCAGTGTGGGATTTGCTAAGCTGCGAGGTAATTTTACCTTTCCTGCAGGACAAGAGTCTTGGGGTTTTCTATGGGCCTCAGGCCCTAAATACCTTTGTGAACGTCGGGTAGTTCCGCATGGAATCCATTTGTTCGGTGGTAGCTGCGCTTCATCCGGGGGATGTCCTGACGTCCTCGGACATCAGGGACGCATACATGCATGTCCCGTTTTGCACATGTCACAGTGTTTTTTTCTGTGCTTCGTGATGAGAGAAGGGTCTCTGTCAGCCTGTGGCCCTCCCTTTTGATCTGGCGTCAGCACCATGGGTTTTCAGCTAGGAGCTCGCACTTATCCGAATTTTGTTGGGACAGCGAGGCTTTGCCTCATTGGCTACTTGGACGACTTTCTTCTGAGAGCAGCTTCTGTCTCCGACCTAGTGGATGGGTTATTCCCATTCAGACCCTCCGAAGATTCGGGTGGATGTTAAACGTTTAGACCAGAAAGTGTAGCTCAGTGGCAGCAAGCCTGCCCTCCATGTGTGCGACCCAGGGTTCAAATCCTGGGCATGCTAGGTTCCGACTCAGCGTTGGAGTATCTAGTGTTGATCCAGACTCCTCAGTGGCAAAGGTCCTTCTTCCCCTGGAGAAATTGCAGACTCTTCAGTCTGCGGTGAAGGTATTGGCATCATGCAATCGGTCTTCTCTCCGGGCGCCTGCTGGTTCGGGGCCTGTGGGTAGCCTCCTTCAAGGCGGTACTGTATGCCCAGTTCCACACCCTGGTTTTCCAGGGGAACTACTGTCCAGGTGGTAAAAATCTCTTGTCTCTGAAATCATTAGATTCCTGTGCGCCACCTAGTCAGAGTCTCTCTGAGTTGGTGACAGAGATTCCCGACTCTTCGGTCCGGGAAGTTGTTTCTTCCTTCCAGTGGTCGGTGTTTACGACGGATGCCAGCTCACGGGTTGTGAACCTGGGGAGTTCACAAAACTGGGGGGTCCAGTCGGCCCTGAGTCGCTGGACCTGCGTGGACCTACGGCCACACCTCCTTGAATGTGTCTGGTCTCGGTAGCTACCCAGGGTCGGGCCTGGCTAGTGCCTGGTGGGAGACCGCCTGGGAATACCAGGTGCTGTCTACTGTTCATTGTCCTACTATTTTAGGCGATCAGGCTATGCTTCTCCTTGTGGTCGACCGATCTGGTTTCAGCCGGACAACGCCACGGCCATGGCTTCAGTCTACCATCAGGTATGCCGGCAGGCGGACTACTGGAGTCGCCAGATGCTGGACCAGGGCGACTGGTCTTTGTGCTTGGGGTGTTTCGGCTCCCTTGCAGGAGGTGAACCTCACAGGGCATGGATCTCCTGGCCGCTCGTCTCCGCCGCAAGGGTGTCAAAGTTAGTGGCCAGGTCTAGTGATCTGGTACAGACGCGTCAGTCGCGCTGTTGGCCCTGTGTTGTCTGTATCGGTGATTTTTTGCCGTTCCTCCTTGGTAGTTGCTTCCTCGGCCGCTCCACAGAGTGGAGGCTGAGGAGATCCCGATGATTCTAATCGCTCCAGATTGACCTCGGTGTCCTTGGTACGCTGATATCGGGGGCCTTGTAGCGGAGGCACCCTGGCGGTTGCCAGGGCAGGAGGTTCCTCTGTCTCAAGGTCCCATACTTCCTCCTGTTGTACAGTCACTGACTTGCTCAACATGGTTATTGGAAGCCAGACTTTAGGTGACCGGCCTCTGTCTGACTCGGTCATCTCAACAGGGCACCGTAGTCTTCTTCCGGAGGATCTACCGTCGCACCTCTCTTGGTGCGAAGGGATGGAGTGACGTCCACGGGCGTACTCTCTGTGTCCAGGGTCCTGCTGTTTTTAAAGCTTGGAGTGGATCTAAAAATTGCTTAAAGCACAGTTTGGGGGCAGATTTCAGCCTTGTCTGTGTTCTTTTAGTGGCCTTTTTGCGGCCCGTTCCCTGGTGGGTCCCCTTTTTTTTGTGTGCAGGGGGTTTGTCATATATTTTCCCCTCTTGGCCCATCTCTTCCCCCATGAGTTTTGACTCTGGTGCTCTCGGTTCTTCAGGAACCTTCCTTTTGGAAACCTCAGAGAGGTTTTCTCTTGACACTATCTCAGAAGGTGGCCCCTTTAGTGGCCTTTACCTCTGTTAGAGGGGTTTCTGAGTTGGCGGTCTTGTCTTGCAAGCCGCCATGCTTGATCCCCCATAAGGATTAGGTGATGGTGCGCCCGCGACCTTCCCTTCTCCTGAAGGAGGTTTCGGCCTTTCATACTTTAGGCGTGGTACGCGCTTTGTGGGTATACCAGCCTACTACGCCTCCGTTTCGGAGCTTCTGACTCTCTTTTGTGTCGGTGTCTGGTCCACAAAAGGGCCTGGCGGTCTCGTCGACCACCATTTCTCAGTGGATCAGGCAGGCCGTCATACAGGCCTATGCTCCTAAGGGGCGGGCCCCCCTTTCCGGTCACGGCACTTTCGACCAGGGCAATTGGTGCTTCGTGGTTTTTTTTTTTTTCGACATCATGCGTCGGTCTCACAGGTGTGCGAGGCAGCGATTTGCTCGTCCGTTCACGCTTTTTCCAGAATTTACATGGTTGCTGTGAGTGCATCTTATGATGGTTTTTTTTTTTCAGCCGCTAGTTTTTGCCGGCGGCTGTTTAAAGTTGCACCTCCTCCGTTGAGGAGCTCTGCTTGTTTTGGGGTGAAGTTAAAATAGTTTTTACTGATATATTTCCCACCCCTTGTTTTTTGACACTGCTTGGAGACGTCCCACTTGTCAAGATTTAAGGAGCTGTGTCCGTCCATGGACGATAAGAGAAAATAGGATTTTTTTTGTACTCACCGTAAAATCCTTTTCTCTGAAGTCCATGGACGGACACAGCTCCCACCCCTCCTTTTTAGGTTTGTACTGCTTGTTACGAACTGAGGCTGCAAGCTGCAGTGAGGAGAGTTATGTCTGGAGGGACCGCCCCCTGGGCGGGGCTGTTCAACTCTGTTAATGTAACATGTATTTAACATGTTTCTGCCTAGTCCTCTCCTGTAAACAGGGAACATAACCCACTTGTCAAGATTTAAGGAGCTGTGTCCGTCCATGGACTTCAGAGAGAAGGATTTTACGGTGAGTACAAAAAAATCCTATTTTTTGCAGTGGGGCTACATGTGTCCTGCAAGTTACCTCCTGGATCTTTCATACTTTTTGGCTGGTCCCCTGCAACTTTTCTCTCCTCCATGCTCCATCTGTCTAAGGTCCTCTGATCCCTTCAAAATCAATGCAGGCACCATAGCCCTTGCTTTGGACGTGAGGATGGCAAGGAACAGTCCCCTGAAAGAGCACAGGAGAGCGCCATTGGCTCCCTCTGACGCCAGGGACGGTGCGCCATTGGCTCCCTCTGACGCCAGGGACGGTGCGCCATTGGCTCCCTCTGACGCCAGGGACAGGGATGTAATGGTGCAGAATAAAAACCCGTGGCTTTGTGTAACAAAAAAAAGACAGGCAACAAACTTTGTTGCAGATTGTTGCCTGTTACTGCTCTGAAGAAAAAGCTGTTTGGTTATGTTGATGTGCAGAGTGAATCTAAATGGGAGTGACATTTCCATTATTAATCAGCTGATCCAATTGCAGTGTTCTAATGAAGAAAAGTGCAGGGTCTGAATCCAATTGACAGTGGTCACCTCACCAAGAATTCAATTTTCCTAGCAAAGGATGCCTAAAATATGATGTGTTTCTTCGTGCAGACTTCTGGGAAAATTAGTGGGCCAATCACACAAGCAGGAAATTACATTTCTGGGGGTTGTTCTGTACACCATCTGTGTACAGAATACCTCCCGTCAGAGGAAGGAATGACGCACCCGTTGCTCCCCTCCCCCTGGCATTGGTGCTCTCCTGTGCTTTTCCTTTTCATTCTGTGACAATGTAACTTTCTGTAAATTTCAATGCAATATGGGTAACCACCATATTGCATTGATTAGCGCAGAAAGAAAAGGAAAAGTAATTTTTAATAATAAATTACAATATGGCTTGTCTCGCAATTGTACAGTATATGCCATGTTGTTTTTTCCCACAAAAGTGGAGTTACCCTTTCCAGGCGTTTCAAACTGGCGGCCCTCCAGCTGTTGCAAAACTACAAGTCCAATGAGGCATTGCAAGAAAGACAGTTACCAACATGACTCCCACAGGCAGAGGCATGATGGGACTTGTAGTTTTACAACAGCTGGAGGGCCACCAGTTTGAGACCCTTGCTTAAACGATGCCCATATGCTATAAGCATTTTAAAGATCTTTTATCAGTCTTATATTCCATCTGCCATCTCATGTCAATGGCTAATGTTAAAGCCAACCTGTACCAATACAGATTACTTGTTGAAGCCTGCATTCTCGACCTCTTTCTGAAACTGCCATTTTCCTGGCAGTCATGCTTATCCAATAGTTTGTCGTTTTTAAAGGGTCACTAAAGGAATTTTTTTTTTTAGCTAAATAGCTTCCTTTACCTTGCTGCAGTCCTGGTTTCATGTCCTCATTGTTCGTTTTTGCTTTCATGTTGCTGTAAATCCTCTCTGTTTTGGACACTTCCTGGTTGCCTGTTTCCTGATAACCACAGTGCTGGGAGATTTCTCACGGTGGTCACTAATGTGATTATTGTGTGTAAAACGAAACTGGATTGGTGCTGAGGAGTTTTAGACAAAGTATCACTGATCTCTATTGGCTGACTGCCCTCTAGTGGCTCTCTGTACATCAGAGAACCAGCAAACAACAGCAAAAACGAAACTACACTGCAGGCACATTATATGATTGTTTTTTTATCAATTTTTAATAATTTTTAAAAGGAATCAGTTAACTATTATGTCTCTATGCCCTGTAAACAGTCATTTCAGCAAAAAAATTGTTTTCCTTTAGTGACCCTTTAAGTCGGTATTCTTAAGAGAATCCCAGCTTTACTTTCAAATGAAAAACTTCACCCTTAAAAATAAAATAAAAATTGCTAATATTTATTTATTTTCCCCCATGGTAAATTTATTTTGGGCATTTTACTACATTTTTTTTTTATAGGCTGTAAAGCATTACACCAGCAGATTGCAAATGCATTGTCATGCTCCTGCAGACTGGCAGTGTAGCTGCCTGTCCGATGTTACTTAAAGGGGTTGTAAAGGTTTGTTTTTTATTTTCTAAATAGGTTCCTTCAAGCTAGTGCATTGTTGGTTCACTTACTATATCCTTCTAAATGTTTTTTTTCTTTGTCTGAATTTCTCACTTCTTGTTCCTCCTCAGTAAGCTGTTCTAAATGACTTTCCGCCGCTCGGATGATGGGGGCAAGCTTACTGAGGAGAAACAGGAAGTGAGAAATTCCGACAAAGAAAAAAAAACATTTTAGAAGGGAAACCGAAGGAAAAGGTAAGTGAACCAACAATGCACTAGCTAAAGGAACCAATTTGGAAAATAAAAGACGAACCTTTACAACCCCTTGGAGGAAGATTCAATGCACCGATGATTCTCACCAGCGCCCTGATAATCCATGGAGAACTACAAGCCGCAAAGGCTGTAATACTTGTTGTTCGTTCATTCATTTACAGAATATATGACGAGGCTGTGTGGTAAGAGCCCCGCACGGGCACGTTCTTTTCAACTTGTGACAGTGGATGGGGAGAGAAGATCACTGGCTCACTGTCACAGGGAGAGGGGGGATCGCTACAGGAGTGGGAACATGTTACATGTTCCATCCTAAAAACGTGTGGGACATGTAACATGTTCTCAAAGGTGAACTTAGCTTTTAAATAGCTGGCCCAAACAGAATACTTCCATGGTAGAATGCTCCGGCTGCCACAACTGCTGTAATAGACTGTGGTAGCATTAGCTACATGCAGTAAGAGACACAGTGCTCTGGCAGCAGTATGAGCGCCTGCTGTCAACTATAAAGTCGATCTTGGTGCGTCTCCGCCATTCAGGAGAACTCTTGTATTTTATATGTGATTACGACCTCTTATTGGCTGAGGTGGAGATCACCACTCCACCTTGGCCAATCAAAAGAAGCACCATAGTCATTACTGGGTTAAACGGGAAGGAAAAGCAGGCTTGGGGAATATTTAAGGTACATAACACTAGCCCATAATACAAATATATGGTCTTTTGTAAAGGAGCATTGCATGTTTAAGTGCACAAAACTTAGTGTGGTTGCAGTACTTTAGTTATTTTTGGCAAGCAGAGAAGAGCATTTTAGCTTATTAAAACACATAAATGTATAGTATGTAATGTTAACATGTTGATCCAGCAGGCTGAAGTAGCAATCAGAAATCTATCATAAAATATTGTTTTAATGACTTTATTAGATTTGTCTTGGAAAAATATCAAAGGCACATCGATGAACAGAATTCTCAGCATATATGGAGGACCCACAATCCAGGTAAGTTGGGATCACATAGCTTATGAGTCTGCAGGAGCACCAGTCATGTATTTGTGGAAGAAGCATGCTTGTATTGCAGATTTATGTAGACATGCAGGGAACTTTTGTTCAGATCTACCTAAAAAACTGCGAGGCGGATCTGAACTAAAGGGGTGTTTGATAGGACTCTTATGTGACATGACTTTCTGTTTCTAAAGGCCGGGCAAATGTGTAAACTTCAATCCACTTAAGCACGTGTTAGAATTTTATGTTTACCTGGAAGTAGAATATGTACCTGAAATTCTCCTTGATGATTTTCTGTAATGCCTTATAGCAGTAATGGCGATTCATGGCACCTCAGATGTTTTGGAACTACATTTCCCATGATGCTCATGCACTCTGCAGTGTAGTTGAGCATCATGGGAAATGTAGTTCCAAAACATCTGGGGTGCCAAGATTCGCCATCGCTGCCTTAAAGTATTTTGGCATATACTATATTTTCCACAGACTGGGAAAAGGAAGGTAGGCAATGGCATTTATTATCCCTTCACAAGCTGAGGTGGGGCCAGGACCAGCCTGTATAGCCCAACAGCATTGTAATTTGTAGGGAGGTTCATGATCTGGCAGTCTGCCAGGGTGCCAGTATTAAAAGACTGGCTGAACAGTATTACAAATCAAAAATACCAATGTGAGAGATATATCTCAGCGATATAGAGAAACCATTCAAAATATGCTGATCCAATTATTGTCCATAATATTCTTAAATTATATTATTAAAATGTATTTTACTGCTGCCACCATACAATGCATATACAAAAATAATTCTCAAAGTGTAGGTGATTCACTTTAGGAGTAGAGTAGCACTGTGATATATCCAAATGTATAATACACACACTCACAAAAGTGAGTACACCCCTCACATTTTTATAAATATTTTATTCTATCTTTTCATGTGACAACACTGAAGAAATTACACTTTGCTACAATTTAAAGTAGTCGTGTACAGCTTGTATAACTGGATAAACTTGCTTTCACTTCTAAATAACTCGACACACTATTAATACACAGCCATTAATGTCTAAACCGCTGGCAACAAAAGTGAGTAAAAATGTCCAAATTGGGCCCAAAGTGTCAATATTTCGCATGACCACTGTTATTTTCCAGCAATGTCTTAACCCTCTTGGGCATGGAGTTCACCAGAGCTTCACAGGTTGCCACTGGAGTCCTCTTCCACTCCTTCATGAAGACACCACAGAGCAGGTGGATATTAGAGACCTTGCGCTCCTCCACTTTTCGTTTTGAAGATGCCCCACAGATGCTCAATAGGGTTTAGGTCTGCAGACATGCTTGGCCAGTCCATCACCTTTACCCTCAGCTTCTTTAGCAAGGCAGTGGTCATCTTGGCGCTGTGTTTGCGGCCCAGTCTCTGAAGGGAGGGGATCATGCTCTGTTTCAGTATGTCACAGTACATGTTGGCATTCATGGTTCCCTCAATGAACTGTAGCTCCCCAGTGCTGGCAGCCCCAGACCATGACACTCCCACCACCATGCTTGACTGTAGGCAAGACACACTTGTCTTTGTACTCCTCACCTGGTTGCCGCCACACACGCCTGACTCCATCTGACACCAAATAAGTTTATCTTGGTCTCATCAGACCACAGGACATGGTTCCAGTAATCCATGTCCTTAGTCTGCTTGTCTTCAGCAAACTGTTTGCAGGCTTTCTTGTGCATCATCTTTAGAAGATGCTTCCTTCTGGGACGACAGCCTTGCAGACCAATTTGATTCAGTGTGCGATGTATGGTCTGAGCACTGACAGGCTGACCCCCACCCCTTCAAACTCTGCAGCGATGCTGGCAGCACTCATATGTCTATTTCCCAAAGACAACCTCTGGATATGATGCTGAGCATGTGCACTCAACTTCTTTGGTTGACTATAGCAAGGTCTGTTCTGAGTGGAACCTGTCCTGATAGTTGTATGGTATTGGCCACCTTGCTGCAGCTCGGTTTAAGGGTCTTGGCTATCTTAAAGCCTAGGCCATCTTTATGTAGCGCAACAAATCCTTTTTCCCCCAGTTGTCTTCCAGGTCAGCCCTTGAGAGATGGAGTTCCTCCTCACACATAGGAAAAAGTGTTGTAATTTTTTTTCCTTAAAGCCTCGTACACACGACCGGTTTTCCCGCAGGAAAATTGCCAGGAGAGCATTTGGCGGGGAATTTCGACTGTGTGTATGCTCCCTAGCAGTTTTCCCACCAGGAAAACGGCCGGGAATCCCGATGGGAAAATAGAGAACCTGGCTCTCTAGTTTCCCGTCGGGATTCCCCGCAGAGTCTTTCCTGACGAGAAAACCGTACGTCTGTATGCTTACCTGCAGGGTAGAAAAACGTGCATGCTCGATGACACTTCAGCATGTTTGGTAGCATACATGTTTGGTAGCATACAACGTTAGTCTGGGGTGTAGCAAGATGGCGGCGACGGAATCGAATGTCATGAGACACTGGCTCGTTGTAGTCGATGACATCACCGCGTTCTTGCCATTCAAAAGAACGGCAGTTTTTTTGGTGGCCGTGTTTATACACGGCTTTTCAGGGCTAGCCTGCCAGGAAAACAATTTTTTTTATTTTTTTCCGACGGGATTCAGGGTCGTGTGTACAGGGCTTTAGGGGCAGTCCCATAGGTCCCTAGTCAGTCTTAGGCCCCATACACACGAGAGGATCCATCCGCTGGAATTGATCCGCGGACCGCCTCCAGCGGATAGATCCCCTGGTGTGTACGATCCAGCGGATCTGTTTCCGCTGATTTTTATCCCCTGGGATGGATTTCCAGCGGATAAAAATTTGAAGACATGCTTTCAAATCTATCCGCTTGAATCCATCCCAACGGATTGATCCGCTGGTCTGTACAGACTCACCGGATCAATCCGTCCGAATCAATCCCCCGCATGCGTCGTAATGATTCGACGCATGCGTGGAATTCCTTTATATGACAGCGTCGCACACGTCGCCGCGTCATCATCGCGGCGACGGCGCGACACGTCATCGCGATGGGATTTCGGCACGGATTTCGATCCGATGGTGAGTACACTCCATCGGATCAAAATCCTCGAGAGGATTTATCCGCGGAAACGGTCCGGTGGACCGTATCCGCTGATAAATCCTCTCGTGTGTACGGGGCCTCAGTGTTTCCTCCGGCCGGAGGAGATATGTTGCCAGAGGACCTGAGGGGGCTCCATCTCTCAGGGGGCTGACCGGGACAGGTGTCTGGCTGGGGCAGCAGTTTTTTTAGCAGGGCTGACTGGATGGAGCCTTTGAGCAGCAAGGGGTCAGGGGACCTTACCAGAGCTGTAGTGGGGGACAGTTGTGTGGCCACAGGCAACCCTCCCTAGGCTGCAAGCAGGAGGTGTCCCAGATTCTGACTTCTCCTGTGCCCAGGCGTGGAGAAAGGCGCCGGTGCATCGTTCCCTTTGGCAGCGTAAGCGGGGGGGGGGGGGGCTACACTTTGAATAATATTTTTTTAAATCAAAAATACAGATCGGTAAACATGTCGCATACATGACTTTCAATTGTGCTCTTGCTTTCTAGCCTGGAGCTTTGTTTTTAAAGAAAAACCTACTGTATTTATGGTCATGTCCTTTATGTTCTCTCTCGCTCACATTTTTTTTTATTTATGATTTTTTTTTTCATTTTTAGCAGTCCCGGGAAAACCGGTGTGTTCAAAACAGATACAGGTAGGTAATTTGAAATGACATTAAAATTCCTGTGGTATGTGTTGACTTCTATCTAAATCTTTTATGAAATGCAGTTAAAATGGATCATACGCATGCACAACAAATGATGCTACAGGCAGTAGTTCATAAGATGTTCTCTATTAAGCCCCACTTTATAGGCAGTGATAAGTGAGCTAAATGTGGGAACAAAAAAAGGTTAGGAATGGAGGTTAAAGTATAACTAAAAGCTAAACCCTTTTTTTCATTTTCGATGGAGAGGAGAGGGATTAGAACCTCTGCCAGTTTTCATTGCTGTCTGTGCCCCGTTAGGGAGATTCCCCCCTGTCAATTTGTCCTGTTTACCATTATCATTGAAAGGAAAACAAAATGCCAAATGTTGGGTTGTCCCCAGAAAAGTAATAGAGCAGAAATCTTCCAATGGGGACACTAGTGAGCTGGGAGTCCCCAAGAAATTCCCTTAATTTGTAGGGATTGCCTCCCACTTCCTGTTTGGTTATGGGACAGGTAGTGAAGGAAAATCTGCCCAATGGGACACAGATGGGAAAAGAAGAAAAATGTGACCCTCCCTTACTCTACAAAATCGGGAGAAAAAAAGTTTGTATTGGAAATACTAAATAGGTAGTGTATGGGGATTGAAATATTTTCAGGGCAGTGTCAGTGATTATGTTAAATGAAAAGCTGCCTGTGATTTTAAATATTGTTCATGTATGACTAGAAATGTGGTATTTAGGGCAAACTGTTGCAGAACATTTGCTTGTGGCAAGGTTTATATGACTTGAAGCCTTTACCATCACCAAATGGGAGCTGAAGTGAGCTTTAAAAGGCATCAAAGCTTCTCAAAGCTTGACTAGTTTTGCAAATACTCTGTCAGCTTGCTTTACATATTTAGGGTGGAATATGTTATTTAGGGTGGTAACATGTTCCAGCATCTGCAGCCATTCCCCTTCTCCCCATTTCCCAATGACAGCAGGCGGACATCTTCCCTGGGTGCCTCCTGTCACTCTTTGAAACTAACGTTGCCGTGTGGGCTCTGCCCACACATCCACGTCATTCAATCACAGTCCTCTGAATGGGAAGATACAAGTCCCGACAGCCTTTGCGACTGTCAGATTGTAGTTCTCAATTAACGATCATGGTGCTGTTGAGTTATTGAGCACTGTGGTAGTTCATTGATTCTTCCAGTCAGAGTGTATCACCTTGTATATGAAGTACAAGCAAGCAGATTCACTGAAAGGTCTGCAGGAGTCCTGCATGGTATTGGTGATATTCTGATCGTTCGTGCAATGCTTTACAGTAGTGGTATCTGGCCCTGGATGCTTGCCTTTATCCAGTCCTTGAGGCATTATTTCTGCAACTGACGCCTATAATGGGGCATGTTTTCAGCTGCTGACATCAACAATGGGGCACTTTTCTTCTCTTTCTATTTCTACACCTAATACTAAAGATCGGGCATTGTTTTCTCCCACTGGGCACAGTCTGGCCCCCTAAAGTCTGAAGGACAGTAAAATGGCCCTTTTCTTTAGAAAGTTTGGCGACCCCCCCCTGCAACAAATGCTAATAATTATTTTTTTTACCTGCAAACATTTTACAGGCGCTATTTTTACCCCAAACGCGCCTGAAAAACACCCCAGTGTGAAAGGGGTCTAAAAGGCACTTGGCTCCCAGGCAGTTTAAAACAAAAAAATCGCTTCTAGTCGGTTTGCTTCTTATTGAAACAGCTTCTATAAAGATTCAGTAGCCTGTCGTGACTTTCAATCAAGCTAGGTGCCTGCGGATGGTATATGACAGTGCACTCCAGAATCTTTTTACCCCAATGTTTTGGTGTAGTGTGGGTTGTTATGACTGTCCCAGACAGGTACAAAGTAATTGGCAAAAATTAGATTCTGAAACTCATGGAGCATTGAGGCTCTGTGTTTGCAGTGATAAACAAGCAAAAGACCTGAATAGATGTTTGTTTCAGTACAATAATGCCTCATTCCATTGTTTTCCCAGGGCAGGGGACATATGAAGTTAGTCTGCCAAATCTCTGCAGGCCACCTTGGTTGTCCTCGTGTAGTATTTTTGCAATAGCCATTGTCATACGTCTCTATTCCCTGCTCAATTTCTTATTACAGTCTTTATCATGTCCATGGTTCTGTATAATCATCTCTACTGCAGCCATGTATATGTTGCTTTCTGCCACACATGTCTTGATTGCTTGTGGGCCTAGTTGGCTAAGTTCATCACGACAGAATGAATTGGAAAAAGCACAACCACCTTTGCAATTTAATTTGCCACTCTATTGTAGTTCTCAAAGTCTGGAACTAGGGGCACATCTGCATCAACATGTGCCTAACTTTTACAGAGGGATACAAACATGCATATATACACATACTGTACAGACATATGCTACCTACCCTTTCCTAGCAAATGAGCATTGCAGAAATTCTCAACCTTTTTTCAGGTTTGACCTGAACCCGGGATGATGCACACTATTCCCTTTGATGGAATTAACTTCACTTCAGAAGCCCCCTTCACATCGGAGGTCCTCCCATCACTTCAGAGTTTCCTGCTCCGTTCAGAATCCTCTCATCACATTAGCACAGAGTCTTTGCATCATATAGCGCCCCCATACCAGGCCCTCCCACAGGTCCAAATTCAGGACAGACTGGGTCCTGTGCTGACAGCACCCCAGGGGAACCCAAATTGCACCAAATTAAGAAACACTGCCTTATGCAATAGACATATACTAAAGAGATGGCTGGTCTTGGCAGTCATTCTCTCACCTGACCAATTTACTAAAAGGGTAGATATTATGGCTGTTTGTTATCTGAAACCCAATAGGGGGCACCCTGTCAGTCAGGAACTGACCTATGTATAGTTAATGGCTCAGACACGCAGATGTTATGTCTGTTTTATACTATGGACTTTCTTTACAAAGCCCTCCTGTAATGAAACTGTTTGTTGCCCTGCTGTTGAGTGTCCCTTTTTCGTACATGGCTTACCATTTTCAATACTAGCTGAGCCTCACCCCCTACACTCGGGTTGTCTCAGGTTGCAGAACTCAAATGGAATGTATGGTCTGTGTATGTCTGCGGGTGTGTATGCAAATATGCTGATGCCACAGGGCGCTTTCACAATGCCATGCTACAGTTTGGCCGCTGTGCAGTGCTCCAGGGTTTTCGTGCTGATTACCTGCTCTTCTCCATAGGCTTCTTTGAGATTGGCATTTTTGGTGTTTTCTGCATCAAAAATGCCCAATCTTATAGAAGTAACCTGCATGAAAACCGCAGGTACACTGAGCTGCACCTGCGCTGCAGCCAAACCATAACAGGGCAATGTGAAAGTTCCCTAATAGACTGTAGCATCAGCTTAAATTATTATGCATGAAAGCCGTGACAACCGTGGATACCCAGCGCTGAAGTGTAAAAGCGCCCTTCATGCATTTATACATGTGCACCATCTACTGTTTAGTAACACAGTGTTTTGTCGCTGCTGTTTTGTCATTACTTCATATACATATGTGGCATCCACTGCATAGAGGCGCATTGTAACATTGTCCCGTTAGTGCTGATAACTACTAACCTATACGTTATATAAGTACCAGCTGACTCCAAAGTTTACATAAATCTTGTAACGTAAGCACTTTCATGCTTGCTGTGAGATGGTAATGTATAGGGAACCAGAAAATTATCACATTTTAAGTTCATGTTCGCTCTAACCAATGGTAAAGTTGGTGCCAGATTGTGATTCTTGTACCTGAAAAGCATGTGGTTTGATTTGATTCAGTTTTAAAAAAACTTAAAACGGAGCTCGACCCAAAAGGGGAAGCTCCGCCTGTTCACCCCACAGGCAAGTACCTAGGCTTTGGCACCCACTCCCACTTCCTGGTAAGATCACGTATGGCGATCTGCTTCATGTCTGAACCCTCCTCCTCCCTGCCTTCTGTGACCTGTCCCAGAAAACGACAGGACCATTCAAAAAGCGCAGTGCAAAACACATGCGCAGTAGAAAACTGGCTGTGAAGCCTGAAGGCTTCACTGCCAGTTTTCCTTACCTGCAATGCCAGTGGCTGCATCCAAAACCAACTGGTTTAATAAATCATAGACTTAGCACCATTATCTATGTTTCTGTGATGCTGGCAAAGTAAGGGCCCTTTCACACGAACGTGTCCATGTGCCGGCTCTGCGTTGCTCAGCGGGGATCACTCCAACGCTACCCTGCTGAGCAGGCAGATGACAGGTCTGTCTCTGCACACTGTGCAGGGACTGACCTGTCAGAGCGCCGCTCTCCCCTATGGGGGATCGGATGAAGACGGACCGTAGAGTCCGCCTCCATCCGATCCGATCCACCAGATGGGTGGATGGGTTTCCATCCGTCACACTTTAGCGAATCGGAGTGTGTCGGATGTCAGCAGGCATGTCACCGCTGACATCCGTGGCTCCATAGAGGTGCACAGAGTGTCCGTTCCGGTCCGTCTAAAAAACTGACAGGCGAACCTAAACGGTCTGCCCGTGTGAAAGGGGCCTAAGGGGTTATTCAAGTAATACATATCAGAACACAGAGGTGTGGACAGAGAAACTGGCTTTTCAAGTAATACACATCGACATACAGTGTTGCTGACATGTATCGGTTCTCTTGCGGAGCTGCATCTGCTCTTTTAATCCTTCCACTCTTTTGAAAGTAAACTTTATTCCTTGACATGACCAGTATTTGCTTACTGGAGGATTACAATTCGCACCATGATATCTAAATATTCTGTGGATGATTTCGATCTCTTGAGCTTGTCTGTTCTTCCCCTTTGTTTCAGCAGGCAAATAGTTGTAAGGATTACAATCTCTTGGCCACAGGTTGTCTATGTATTAATACATTTTTTTTATCTCATTTAATGCATTATGTTTAGAAGTGTCATAAAACTCCCACTATTCCATTTCCAAATTACTATTTATTTTTTCATTCTGCAGATAATACTATGCAGAGACCTGACTCCAACTCTGTTCACCTGAGTGAATGGCAAAATAATTTGTTTACTCTGAACTCTGGCACCTGCTCCCCAGGACAGAAGGCAGATGCGTATCGAGCACATATTTCACAGATTCAGTATGCATGGGCAAACTCTGAGATCTCTGAAGAATCGGCTATCCACCTGTTCAAGAAGTATGCTGAAAGGTATGCCGCCATCACTGACTCTGATAAGGAGGGGACTGGCCTAAATAACTATGCAGATAGTGTAATGGCTTTGGCCAGATGTCCTCGAAATGACAGTGACAAGTGGCAGTCCTCACTGACTTCCAGCAATGTTTTAAAATTGAAAAGTGTACAGGACATGTTTAATACAGCAAAGGCATATCAGGAGTCTCTGCTGACTTCAGACACAGTTTTCAAGAAGGTCGGCACCTTTTGTAATTCAGCAGTTACAAATGTCCTCAGCAGTTTAGAGCCAAAAGAAGCTAAACATCCCTTACTGAATTATAAGAATCCACAAGTAAGCTCAAACTTTGTTCAGAATGCAAAAGCTGCCACAATAGTGAATGCCAGCGAACGTCCATCTACTAGTTTTGTGCAAACTGCTGTATACACCACTAAAACCACGTTGACTAAACCCCAATTTGGGAACAGTGATGCCAGAGATTCTACAAAATCGGATAGCTCTGCTGGACAAAGTTCATCTTTTTTATATACTTCTGCAAATTCAGCAAAGAGAAAAAAAATTCTTTCATCCGGGTATGAAAATGTGGAGACAGAAAGCAGTCCAGGTCTGAAGCAGCCAGTAAGTGCACATGCATCAGCTGAAATCGGATTTAAAACGGCAAAAGAACAGTTGTGGGTTGAACAGCAGAAAAAGTATAACAGCCAGGCTCCGCAGCCTGCAGGACCTGTAATATATGGCACTGTTAAGAAGTCACTAGGTGCTGTCCGCTCCCGTGGACTGCATGGAAAGTTTGTGCCTCCAATTGCTAGGCAAGATGAAGGTGATAACTCTATGGCACAGAAAAAATCTTATGACGCAGGTGGCAATGAGACCAGTGTACCTTCTGATGAACGCTTAAAAAACATTGAGCCAAAGATGATTGAACTAATCATGAGTGAGATTATGGATCATGGGCCTCCACTAAATTGGGATGACATTGCAGGTTTGGAATTTGCCAAAACTACTATAAAAGAAATTGTCGTTTGGCCAATGCTAAGACCAGATATATTCACTGGTCTTCGAGGACCTCCAAAAGGCATTCTACTGTTTGGTCCTCCCGGAACAGGAAAAACTCTGATAGGCAAGTGTATAGCTTGTCAGTCTGGTGCCACATTTTTTAGCATTAGTGCATCATCCCTAACTTCCAAATGGGTGGGTGAAGGTGAAAAGATGGTCCGTGCACTGTTTACTGTGGCGCGGTGTCACCAGCCAGCTGTGATCTTTATAGATGAAATCGATTCTCTTTTATCTCAGCGTGGTGAAAGTGAGCATGAATCTTCACGGAGGATTAAGACAGAGTTCTTGGTGCAGCTAGATGGTGCCACAACTTCCTCAGAAGACCGTATCCTTGTAGTTGGTGCAACGAATAGGCCCCAAGAAATAGATGAAGCTGCCAGAAGACGACTTGTTAAAAGGCTCTACATACCACTTCCGGAGGCATCGGCCAGAAAACAAATCGTTGTTAGCCTAATGTCTCGGGAGCATTGCAACCTCACGGAACAAGAAGTGGAATCAATAGTCATACAGGCAGATGGCTTTTCTGGTGCAGATATGACTCAGCTGTGTCGTGAAGCTGCACTTGGTCCTATTCGCAGCATTCAAGCAATGGACATTGCTACCATTACTGCTGAACAAGTCAGACCCATTTCTTATACCGATTTCCAAAATGCTTTGCAAGTTGTGAAGCCCAGCGTTTCTACAAAAGATCTGGAATTATATGAACATTGGAACAAAACATTTGGCTGTGGAAGATAGTTTTTCCAAGATACAATGTGTTTCAAAAAATCACTACCCATATTTTGTCAAGTGCAACTGATTGCAGCTGTAAATAAAAACATATTATTATTTGCTATTAATAGTGTACTGTAGAGTTGACCACTAATTGATAAGTCTGTAAACTGGTTTTGCAAACTAAATATATGGTTTGGAGCTGATGTAAACATACCGGTAAGTTATGGCATGTAAAGTCTTTAAGAATGTATTAAATGTTAATCAGTTGTCAGATATTGTGTTTTCATTAAAATTGGAGACTTGAGTATATGTTTTATAAATGCGTGAATTGATCATCGTTACATTAGACTTTAATCATAATATTTTTGGAGATGGCTCCAATCAGCTGAACAGCTGGTGCTGTGGCAGAGTTTTTGGCACGGAAGTGCAGCCGCTGAGACAAGGTGGTGTGAGAGGGGGTGTGGGAACTGCGGACCAGACCTCCCACTGTGACCGAGAGGTGGCGGGTGACCCGAGGACCGAGAGTGCTGGCAGGTGAGGGACATCAGGTCCATCGTAGCGATGGAGTGGGAGTGACTGGGGACAGTATCACCCCACATACGTAGACGGAGGAGGCGGGCATAGAGGGTTGTCCTGGAGAGGCGGGCGGATAAGTGTAACTGCAGACTGGAGGGGGGGTGTGACAGATGCACCAGGAAAACGGCGAGACTAAAGGTACTGACTGACCAGCCCTGCAAGTGTCAGATTACAGGTACGGCTGAGCAGAGCGACACAATTAATACAGTGCCTTGCGAAAGTAGTCGGCCCCCTTGAACTTTGCGACCTTTTGCCACATTTCAGGCTTTAAACATAAAGATATAAAACTGTAATTTTTTTTTGAAGAATCAACAAGTGGGACACAATCATGAAGTGGAACGAAATGTATTGGATATTTCAAACTTGTTTTTAACAAATATAAAAAACTGAAAAATTGGGCGTGCAAAATTATTTAGCCCCTTTACTTTCAGTGCAGCAAACTCTCTCCAGAAGTTCAGTGAGGATCTCTGAATGATCCAATGTTGACCTAAATGACTAATGATGATAAATAGAATCCACCTGTGTGTAATAAAGTCTCTGTATAAATGTACCTGCACTGTGATAGTCTCAGAGGTCAGTTTAAAGCGCAGAGAGCATCATGAAGAACAAGGAACACACCAGGCAGGTCCGAGATACTGTTGGAGAAGTTAAAAGCCGGATTTGGATACAAAAAGATTTCCCAAGCTTTAAACATCCCAAGGAGCACTGTGCAAGCGATAATATTGAAATGGAAGGAGTATCAGACCACTGCAAATCTATGAAGACCTGGCCGCCCCTCTAAACTTTCAGCTTATACAAGGAGAAGACTGATCAGAGATGCAGCCAAGAGGCCCATGATCACTCTGGATGAACTGCAGAGATCTACAGCTGAGGTGGGAGACTCTGTCCATAGGACAACAATCAGTCGTATACTGCACAAATCTGCCCTTTTATGGAAGAGTGGCAAGAAGAAAGCCATTTCTTAAAGATATCCATAAAGTGTCGTTTAAAGTTTGCCACAAGCCACCTGGGAGACACACCAAACATGTGGAAGAAGGTGCTCTGGTCAGATGAAACAAAAATCGAACTTTTTGGCAACAATGCAAAACTCTGTTTGGCGTAAAAGCAAGAAAGCTCATCACCCTGAACACACCATCCCCACTGTCAAACATGGTGGTGGCAGCATCATGGGTTGGGCCTGCTTTTTCTTCAGCAGGGACAGGGAAGATGGTTAAAATTGATGGGAAGATGGATGGAGCCAAATACAGGACCATTCTGGAAGAAAACCTGATGGAGTCTGCAAAAGACCTGAGACTGGGATGGAGATTTGTCTTCCAACAAGACAATGATCCAAAACATAAAGCAAAATCTACAATGAAATGGTTCACAAATAAACATATCCAGGTGTTAGAATGGCCAAGTCAAAGTCCAGACCTGAATCCAATTGAGAATCTGTGGAAAGAACTGAAAACTGCTGTTCACAAACGCTCTCCATCCAACCTCACTGAGCTCGAGCCGTTTTGCAAGGAGGAATGGGCAAAAATTTCAGGCTCTCGATGTGCAAAACTGATAGAGACATACCCCAAGCGACTTACAGCTGTAATCGCAGCAAAAGGTGGCGCTACAAAGTATTAACTTAAAGGGGCTGAATAATTTTGCACGCCCAATTTTACAGTTTTTTTATTTGTTAAAGTTTGAAATATCCAATAAATTTCGTTCCACTTCATGATTGTGTCCCACTTGTTGATTCTTCAAAAAAAAAATTACAGTTATATCTATGTTTGAAGCCTGAAATGTGGCAAAAGGTCGCAAAGTTCAAGAGGGCCAAATACTTTTCGCAAGGCACTGTAGTAAAGACTGACTGTATGTACTGTGGACGCCTGTGTACTGTGAGTATCCGTGTATTGTTGGTGTCGGGAAGCTATTTGTCAGTTAATTGGACAGAGTATAATTCCCAATCCGCCATTAAATTAGTGGGTACATTGCCCAGCAGGTGTGGAGATGCGATTCTGTGCACATCTTGCGGCATGTATGCTTTCCTTGATCATCCGATCAAGGGTGAATACTCCTGCTCAAAATGTAAGCACATGGTTTCCCTGGAAGCCCAGGTTCTGCATCTAGGGAAGCAACTGTCAACACTGAGAAGACTCTCATACTAAAGGAGAGTTGAGATCGTACCCGGCAGGTGCCAACAGGGGCCAGCACAGAGGCAGGTGGAGACAGAGGTGCAGGCACCAGAACAGAGTAGATGAGTGACACTCGGAAAGGGTAGAGGGGAAAGAGTCAGGGAGGCCGATCCTGGGCTGGAACATCCCAATAAGTATGCCCTGTTGCGTGTTATTGGGAAAACCAGTCAGCGATCAGCATTGCTGGAGCAGGGTAACGCCTCTAGCTGTCAGGGGAAAAAGCTCCTCCAGTGAGGGCGGGGTAAAGCCAAGGGAAAGGAAATACAGATTCTGGTGGTAGGGGGACTCAATTATTGGAAGTACAGAGAGGGCTGTCTGTCATAAAGACCTTAAGTGCCGAACTGTATGTTTACCGGATGCTCGGGTTTGCACTGTATGTTTACCGGATGCTCAGGTCCTAGCTGTCATGATACATGTTGGCACCAATGACAAAGTCAGAGGAAGATGGAGTGTCCTGAAATACGAGCTTAGGGACTTAGGAGATACATTGAGGAGTAAGACCTCCAAGGTAGTATTCTCAGAAATACTACCGGTACCTCAAGCCACACCAGGGAGGCAGTGGGAGATTAAGGAACTCATGTGGCTGAGGAGCTGGTGTAGAAAGGAGGGGTTTGGGTTCCTGGAGATCTGGGATGACTTTTCAGTCGTTTATCGGCTCTTCAGCAGGGATGGACTGCACCTAAATGGGGAGGGTGCAGCTCGGCTGGGAGAAAAGTAAGAGGGGCTTTTAAACTAGGTGACGGTGGGAGGGTCCAGATGTGGAGAGCACCAGCGTGGTACAAGGTTCAGCAGGTAATATTGGTGGCATTAGTGGTAGGAAGACTAAAATGCCTAAACACAAGGTAAGTAACCTGACAAATCCAAATTGCAGCCTCCTAACCAACAAGGAGATGGTATGCGACCAGACAAAACTACGATGCTTGTAAACTAATCTTTAGAAGTTTGGCTGACAAGAATGGTGAACTGGAGCTACTCATGTGCAGGGAGGATTTTGATTTTGTGGGAATCTCTGAGACTTGGTTTAACAGCTCTCATGATTGGTTGGCAACCATCCAGGGGTATGCCCTATATCGCAGAGATAGGGAGGGGGAAAAAAGGGGGGGGGGAGGGGTATGCCTGCACATCAAGAATGATGTGCAAGTGGTTGTGAGGGACTACCTCTCCAATGGAGCAAGGGAGGAGGTGGAGTCTTTATGGGTGGAGCTTCAAAGGGAGGAAACTAAGGGGAAAGTAATACTGGGGGTATGCTATAGGCCCCCTAATAAGAGGGGGAAATGGACCTCCTATCACAGATTGGAATAGCGGCAAGGATGGGAAGTGTGATTTATAATGGGGGATTTTAACTATCCAGATATAGACTGGGCAGAAGGTACGCATTCATCCAAGACTTGTCATTTCCGAAATACCTTGCAGGACAATTTCATAGGTCAGATGGTGAATGCACCAACATGAAACAATGTGTTACGAGACCTACGAATTACTAACAATACAGATCTGATCGCGGATGTGGAAATAGGGGGCAACTTAAGAAACCGCAACCACTGGTCAATTGGTTTCAAACCACATAAATAAGAAGCACAAGGGTAATACGACACTGAATTTCAAAAGAGACAACTTCCCTAGAATTTCAAAAGAGCCAATTAAAACCCCCAGGGGGCTCAACTCCAATGTAAAAATGCATATAAAAGCGAAAGAAAAGGCCTTAAAAAAAATACAAAGCTGTGGGGTCATTGTTTTTATTCCAACTTTACAAATAATTCAATATGAAATGTAAGGGTGAAATCTGGGTGGCTAAGATAGAACACGAAAGGCACACAGTGGATGAGAGTAAAAAAAAGTCCCAAGAAATTCTTTAAGTATATAAATGGTAAGAAATGGAGGCCAGATCATATTGGGCCTTATAAAGGATGATGGAGGGAATTTGGTTACAAAAGGCGCAGAGATGGCAAAGATTTTGAATATATTCTTCTCAGCCTTCACAAGGGAAATGGGGGGATACAGTAACCAAGACGATAATGTTAATTTTCATAGCAAGTCACTGGAAGCACCCTCATGGCTAACGGAGAATAGAATTACAACTAAACTTGAAAAACTTAAAGTGATTGTAAAGGATCGGTTTAAAAAATAAAATAACAAACACATTATACTTGCCTCCACTGTGCAGCTCGTTTTGCACAGAGTGGCCCTGAACACTGACTTCTGGGGTCCCCCGGCAGCTCTCGTGGCTCCTCACTTCAAATCTCCCCCTAGGAGAAGCGCTCTCCCGGGGGGTTACCTTACAGGCACGCTCCTTAGTCCAGCATTCTGCGTCTCTAGACACTAATGCCGGACTCGGCCCTGGCGCCCGCATCATTGGATTTGATTGACAGCCGCGAAAGCCAATGGCTGCGCTATCGATCTATCCAAACGAGACACCATCTACAGAGGGTGTGCTCGTTCCCGAACAAAAGATGAAAGCGTCCAGGTAAGTAAAACTGGGGGGCTGCAGCACTAAAGTTTTTTTTTTTTTTCACCTTAATGCATAGAATGCATTAAGGTGAAAAATCATGAGGGTTTACAACCCCTTTAACATAAATAAGTCACCGGGAACAGATGGCTAGCACCTGAGGGTCCATAAGGAACTCAGTTTGGTGGTAGCCAGACCATTGTTCCTAATTTTTGTGGACAGTTTACTGACTGGAATGGTACCAGCTGATTGGAGAAAAGCCAACGCTGAACCAATTTTTAAAAAGGGGCCAAGATATATACCGGGGAACTACAGACCAGTTAGCCTAACATCAAGCTACTGGAGGGGATAATAAGGAACGATATACAAGGTTTTAGTAATGAAAACGGTATTATTAGCAGTAATAAGCATGGATTCATGAAGAATTGTTCTTGCCAGATCAATCTATTAAATGTCTATGAAGAAGTGAGCTGCCAACTGGATAAAGGAAGGCCTGTGGATGTGGTGTATCTGGATTTTGCAAAGGCATTTGATACAGTTCACCACTGTGCAAACTGAGGTCTGTCAGCATGGACCATAGGATGAGCACCTTGATTCAAAACTGGCTACAGGGGCGAGGACGAGATAAACAGCTCAATCTCAGTATTTGCGGACGATACAAAATTAAGAAGGGCAATAAAGTCCATGCAGGATTTGGTAAGCTTACAAGAAGACCTAAATAAATGAATGGGGTGGGCAACTACTGTACATGGCACATGAGGTTTAATGTTGAAAAATGTAAAGTAATGCATTTGGTACCAAAAAATGTGAATGCAATCTACTCACTAGGGGAGAACCTCTGGGGGTATCTCGTATAGAAAAGGACCTGGGAGTCCTAGTAGTAGATGACTTGGCAATGGCTTGTAATGCCAAGCTGCTGCAAGCAAAGCCAACAGAATGTTGATATGCATTAAAAAGAAGATTCACTCCAGATATAAAACGATAATTCTTCTACTCTACAAGACTCTGGTCCGGCCGTACCTGCAGTATGCCATCCAGTTCTGGGCACCAGTGCTCAGAAGGGATGTGCTGGAACTGGAGAGAGTCCAGAGAAGGGCAACCAAGCTAATTAAGAGACTGGAGGATCTCCGCTATGGGGAAAGACTACAAGCATTGAACTTATTCTCTGATGTACAAATACCGTACTGGTGAACCTAGCATAGAGAACAAACATTTCAGTGAAAGTGAATTTAAAGACTCGTGGCCATTTACTAATATTAGAAGCGGTTTAACCTTAAACTGCGTAGAGGGTAAGTAAGTATTCACCCTTTTTAGTTCTGCTTTAGGGAAAATTTATAAAAATAATAAAATACATTTTGGGGGTGTATTTGCCATATCGAGCAAGTAAATATTTTAGATCCAGTCAAAGTATTTAATCTATAAGGCCTCATGCAACTGGATTGTGAAAGGCATAAAAATGTTGGGCTTAAAGATCCAGGTGTTTTTCTTGTGCCTGGGAAGCTGCAGGTGCTGTGTGCGGTCTGCCATATAAATTAATGACATCTGTGTTTAGGTACAAATGTGCAATGTATTTCCTGAAAATTTTGTTGTGTGCACAATTGTGGGTAAACGCTAATGCAGACAAGCATTGGCTTTTACAAAAGCAGATACTTGTACAGCTATCCACTTATATGGTAGGCTGTATGCCGTATCTACAGTTCCCTGGGCGTGTGAACATGCCCAGATTTATTTTTCCACCCAGCATTTTTATGTCTCCATTGTAAAAGTTTTTTTAACCATTTTCCGTCCACGCTATAGCTGAATGATGGCTACAGCGTGGACCTGAATTTTTCGGGAGGCAGTCAATAGACCTCCCCTTTTCCCGCCCAGAGCTCGCTGTGATCACCGAGTCACTGAGACTCTGCCCCTTATCAGCTGACAGCTGATCACGTGATGTAAACAAAAGCTTGGTAATCCTTTTCTCTAAATCGCCTTTCAGGACAACCCTGGAGAGAGCGCAGCTCCGCTTCTTTCAGGAAACACATGTGATCCTTTAAAATCCCTCCTCTTCCATCATGGCCTCAGTTTTTGTGTTTCCTCCGCCATGGTGGAAGCAGCATGAGGAACCAGGGAGCTCAGCTCTCTCCAGGGCGGAGGGGGCAGGCATGCCTTCTTTTACTGCTTGGAGTGCAGCAACCATCCCAGTCCCTCATCTCTAGAGGGGTGCTTCCGGAGTCCCCAGTCGTTCCTGCTCAGTGGAGCTTTGGACCCTCAGGAGGCAGCATCATGGTGCCTGGAAGCTGCGGTGTGACTCCGGTGGTCGGGCGGTAGTCGTTGCAGGTCAGCGGCTTATTCCGCATGTCGGCTTCCGGGTCCTGGCTGGTGGGTGATGTCATGCACGGTGACGCGGCTTCCTGTGGGGGCGTGGCGCTTGTGGTTCCCAGCGTCTGGAACGCAGCGACCAGGGGGCCGGTCCTTAGACCGGCGCTTCCGTTTCCGGCCGCGGGAACCGGGAAAATTTAAAAAGCCAGCTTTTCCCCTGAGCTCCGCTGTGATCTCTGCAAAATGGAAGAGAGACAGACAGCGATGGCGGATACAGGCGCCGCAAGCACCGGTCAGGCCCAGGTAAGAGGGGTACAACGGTGCCTTTATTCTATACCTTATGGGCTTATTTTGCTTTTGTATGCTTTTCCTCCCTGGGGAAGCCTGTGGTTACTGGACAGAGGGCTGTATCTTCGGTCCTGGTAATCTTAAGGGGGTGGTTGCTTAGACACTGGGGACACTTTCTGGTGGTGGTGGTTTAGGTCACTCAAGGTGTTTTAGTTTAAAAAAAAAAAAAGGAAAGATAAAGATGTTTTTTATTGTTTATCTCGTTGCAGGAAAAATCTGTAGGCAAAACTAGGCACTTAGAACCACCAAGTAAGTGTCCCTCCTGCAAGAATCCTTTGAGAGATTCATGGCAAAAGGCGATGTGCAGGTCTTGCATTAAGAATTTGGTTGAAGAAGAAACCTCTCAGCAGTACAAGGATTTGTTTTCCTCAGTACAGGAACTCACAAGCTCTTTAAGTTCAGTTAAATCTTTTTTGGCACAGGGTCCTGTAGTTCAGGCGGAGCCTCAGCAACCACCACTCAGCCCGAAAGTCTCCTGATCTAGACAAATAGAAGGGGACTATGGGGACGGAGGGGCTAGTACTCTTCCCTCTCTCAGAGATTCGGGTGAGGAGGAGGAGGAAGAAGATAGCAGAAGCTACAGATATAAATTACCCTTAGATGAAGTGGATGATTTACTGAAAGCAATCTACACTACTCTGGATATCCAGGAGGAGAAGGTACACTTGTCCATTCATGATAAAATGTACCAAGGTCTGGACGACTCTAAACAGCGAGTCTTTCCAGTTCATAGAGTCCTGTCGGACACAATTAAAAAGGAGTGGAAAGACCCTGAGAGGGGTCCCTTCTTTTCTAAAACTCTTAAGAGAAGATTTCCTTTTGAGAATTAAGACACGGAGGTGTGGAACAAGACGCCACAGGTGGATGCGGCTTTCTCACAAGTGTCACGTCGCACAGACCTTGCTTTTGAGGACATGGGGGTCTTGCAGGACGCAATGGACAAAAGAGCCGATTCCCTTTTAAAAAAGGCATGGGATTCCACGTCAGCCAGTTTCAAACCTGCTATGGCTGCCACAGTGGTCACCCGAAACTTAGAATGCTGTGTAGAGAAGCTGATGAGTCATGTAGCGGCAGGCACGCCAAGAAAGGACCTGCTGGAGTCTTTTTCCCTTGATTTTAAAAGCTGTCAAGTATATGGCGGATGCGTCAGCCGAGTCTATTAAGATGGCGGCGAAATCAGCAGCATTAGTGAATTCAGCCAGGCGTGCAGTCTGGCTAAAAACTTGGTCAGGAGACACACCCTCTAAGATCAAACTATGTGGCCTACCGTTTTCAGGCGATTTTCCTGTTCGGTCAAGATCTAAAGAAAGTGTTAGACAGAACAGCTGATAAAAAGAAAGCCTTCCCTATTAAAAAGAATCTGACTCCAAAAAGAATTTTCGTCCTTTTCAGCAGTCCCACAAAAATAAGGAAGAAAATAAAAAGTGTTGGGTTCCCCAAAAAGGCAGAGGCAGGGGAGGAGTTCTTTTCAGATCTCCCCCAGACCAAACCCCTAAAAGCAAGTGACAATCTGACCCCAGTGGGAGGATGATTGTCTGCCTTCCTTCCACAGTGGGTTCAGATGCACATAAGTCCCTTTGTGGAAAGGATCATTGCAAAGGGGTACAGTCTGGAATTTTCAGATTGCCCCCCGAGCAGATTCTATGTCACGGCCCTCCCACGGGTCTCAAGAAAAGTCTTCCGCTATGATGAGCTTATTACAAGATCTGATACAACAAGAAGTAATGGTCCAAGTCGCAAAACATCAGGAGGGTCGGGGGTTTTATTCCCACATATTTTTGGTAAAGAAACCTTCAGGCAAATACCGTCTGATTCTGAATCTGAAGATCTTAAACAAATCAATTCGGTACAAACACTTCCGTATGGGCACCATCTATTCCATAACGAAGCGGTTAACCCCAGATTGCTTCATGGCATCCCTGGATCTGAGGGATGCCTACTTGCATGTACCGATAGCATCGGCCTCCCAGCGGTTTCTTCGCCTGGTCATAAACCTAGGGTCCACTGTTTGGCATCTCCAGTTCAAGGCCCTTCCTTTCGGTCTTTCCTCCTCCCCCAGGATCTTCACAAAGATTATGGCGGAGGCATTGGAGCCTCTAAAACTGAAGGGGATCTCGGTCATTCCATATTTGGATGACCTGCTGTTTTTTGCGGATTCCAGGGCTCAGGTTGTGACAAACCTTCAAGTGTCGCAGACTCATCTCAGGAGTCTAGGCTGGTTGTTAAATCTGGAAAAATCAAATCTAGATCCAACACAGGAGACAAGGTTTCTGGGTTACACCATAAACTCGGTTCTTCAGAAAGTGTTTCTTCCCCAGGAAAAAATAGAGAAGGTATTCTCCGCTGTGGGTCAGGTTCAGACAAATCTCTGGATTTCAGTCCGGTCAGATATGGCAGTTTTAGGTCTACTCACCGCCTCGATCCCGGCAGTCCAATGGGCGAGGTTGCATTCCCGTCCCCTTCAGATGAACATCCTACAGGCCTGGTCGCACCAAGAGTCACTAGAAAAGCGCTTCAGATTAACGTCAAATGTAAAACAAGCACTCTGGTGGTGGAGAAACTCAAACAACCTGACAAAAGGCCTTCCCTGGGTCTTTCCTATAGACAAACGTCTAACAGACGCAAGTTCCTGGGGCTGGGGGGCCCCTCTAGATGGTCAGACCGCTCAGGGCACCTGGTCCAAATCATAAACCAGAAAATCTGTGAACTGGAGGGAACTAAGAGACATCTTCCTGGGTCTCCTTGCTTTCCAACAAGCAGTGAGGGGTCGCCACGTACAAATCCTGTCGGACAACACGACAGCAGTGGCTTATGTTCTCAAACAGGGGGGAACCAGGAGCAAAGGCCTCATGGAGCTAGCCAACCAGCTGTTGTCCTGGGCAGAACTAAATATGACTTCCCTGTCACCAGTCCATCTGAAAGGGTCTCCGATTAGCGGACCTTCTAAGCAAAAGGAGCATAGTGGAGGCAGAATGGAGTTTGAATCAGGAAGTCTTCACAACAATCTCTCAGGAATGGGGGCGACCACAAATAGACCTGTTTGCCAGCCAGTAAAATGCAAAAGTTCAGGAGTTCCTCTCTCTTCACAGAGAGGATCAGGCGGTAGGCATAGATGCGCTGGCCCACCCATGGCGTTACCAGCTGTGCTATGCTTCCCCCCTTTCCGCTAATCCCATTAGTTCTGAGGAAATTCAGGGAAGAAAGAACCAACCTGATCCTGGTCACTCCCTACTGGCCAAAAAGACCTTGGTTTGCGATACTTCTAAACTTAGCCACAAAACCACCGTGGAAACTACCCTTCAGGAAGGACCTTCTTTCACAGGGTCCTGTGAACCATCCGGAAGCGGACCGGTTACACCTAACAGCTTGGTTTCTGAAGATCTCCTAAAAGCCAAAGGACTTTCTGATAAGGTGGTAAAGACCCTACTCTCTAGAAACAAAAAGGGTAACTAGGGCCATTTACCTCAAAGTTTGGAAGAAATTCAATTCCTGGTGCTCTTTCAAAAGTCTTCGGGTCAAAAATGTCATTTCAGTTTTAGAATTTCTTCATGAAGGAATGGAGAAAGGATTGTCAGCCAGCACCCTGAAAACACAGCTGGCGGCTCTTTCGGTTTATTTTGAAAAACCTCTATCCAGAGAAGATTTAATTTCTATTTTTTTTAGGGCACTTGCTCGAAGTAGACCTGTAGCCCTTAAAGTTTTTCCGAGTTGGGACTTCTCCATTCTTTTACAGGGTCTCACAGGAGCTCCGTTTTGAACCCTTACAAGACATTCCTTTGAAAAATTTGGTGCTCAAAACTATTTTTTTTAGTGGCCATCACAACGGCAAGAAGTGTCAGCGAGCTTCAAGTCCTGGCAATCACAGAGCCTTTTCTGAGAATTTTTCCAGACCGGATAATCCTCCGAACGGATCCAGCCTTTTTACCAAAAGTGTCTTCGACTTTCCATCGGTCTCAAGAAATAATTCTTCCTACCTTTTCCCTCAGTTCCTTCTAATGCAGGAGAGGAAGCTTTCCATATACTGGATGTGAGAAGATGCTTGCTTTAATTTCTTTCAATCACTAAAGAATTCAGGAAATCGAACGCCCTGTTCATAATATTCTCGGGCCCCTGCAAAGGGGAGAAGGCTTCCAAGAGTACATTGGGTAGGTGGCTTAGACAAGCTATTATGGAAAGCTATCAATCTAAAGGAAAAGTGCCTCCTTCAGGTGTTGTTGATCTTGTTGAATGAGCAGCAGCAGTTTCCTGGGCCGAAAGGGCCAGTGCCACGCCTGATCAGATTTGTAAGGCTGCCACATGGTCCAGCTATTCAACCTTTCCTCGGCATTACAGATTAGACGTGCTGTCCGCTGCAGAGCAAGCCTTCGGCAGGAAGGTACTGCAGGCAGTAGTCCCACCCTAGGGTAAGTTACTCGGTTATCCTCTCCAGGGTTGTCCTGAAAGGCGATTTGAGAAAAACTTAGTTAGACTTACCGGTGACGGTATTTCTAAGAGCCTTTCAGGACAACCGCTATTTTCCCTCCCTAGGTATTTGATTAGAAGTGTGTTTTAAATGTCTATCATGGTTTGTTGTGGTTCTTCTGTGCTTTGTTTTCCAGTTGTCGGAGACCACAATAACTGAGGCCATGGTGGAAGAGAAGGGATTTTAAAGGATCACATGTGTTTCCTGAAAAAGAGGCGGAGCTGCGCTCTCTCCAGGGTTGACCTGAAAGGCTCTTAGAAATACCGTCACCGGTAAGTCTAACTAAGTTTTTCTCTAGCGCTGGCGGCCTGAGGAGAAAAAAAAGCCGATCACCGGCTTAAGTGCAAGGGACATCGGTCCCGAAGAGGAAGGAGGCACATCTGCCTCATCTGTGCCCACCATTATCGCCTGTCAGTGCCACCTATATCAATGCCCACCAGTGGTGCCAATCAGTGTCTCATCAGTGCCACCTAGCAGTGCTGCCTATCAGCGTAAACGATCAGTGCCCATCATTGCCACCTATTGGTACCACTTCTCAGTGCCACCTATCAATGCCCTTCAGTGCCACCCATCAGTGTCACCTCTGTGCTCACCCTTGCCGCCCATCAGTGCAGCCTCATCGGCGTACATCAATGAAGGAAGAAAATGACCTGTTTGCTAAATTTTATAACAAAAT